>NC_056751.1:594562967-594582967 GCF_019279795.1 Protopterus annectens
GTGTGACAGTAGCATTTGTTACCCCAACTGCTTTTACTTTGCTTTGATGCTGGTATCTGACAACTTTTACTACTGACCTAGTGGCTTCAGTGTCCACCAGGAAAGGAATTTCCTTTGAAATTTTCCACCCTAACATAGGGTCACTTTGATCTATTGGCAGCAGAGGATCAAAATTAATTTTTTGTTTCATTACCCTGGCATAGTCAATGCGGTGATTTCTGGCTCCTTCCAGTGTGAGGAGGTGGTGGAGGAAATGCAGTATTGCTGTCATTTGGCTGCCATTCAGTCCAGGCATTGTGGAGAGACTGCATTTGCTTGTCGACACACAGAGACACACATTGAGAGAGACACACACAGAGAGACACACAGACAGAGACAGAGAGACACACACACACACAGAGAGACAGAGACACACACACACACACAGAGAGAGACAGAGAGACACACACACAGAGAGAGACACACACACACACAGAGAGACTCACGCACACAGAGAGACTCACGCACACAGAGAGACTCACGCACACAGAGAGACTCACGCACACAGAGACTCACGCACACAGACACACGCACACACAGAGACTCACACACAGACACACACACACACAGAGACACACCACACACACACAGACACACCACACACACAGAGACACACCACACACACACAGAGAGACACACCACACACACACAGACACACACACACAGAGACACACACACACACACAGAGAGAGACGCACAGAGAGAGACGCACAGAGAGAGACGCACAGAGAGAGACGCACAGAGAGAGACGCACAGAGAGAGACGCACAGAGACACACACAAACACAGACACACACAGAGACACACACACAGAGACACACACACAGAGAAAGAGACGCACACAGAGACGCACGCACACAGAGACGCACACAGAGAGACACACACACAGAGAGACACACCACACACACACAGAGACACACCACACACACACACCCACACAGAGACACACACCCACACAGAGAGACACACAGAGACGCACACACCCACACACACAGAGACACACACAGAGAGAGACACACACAGAGAGAGACACACACAGAGAGACACACACAGAGACACAGAGAGAGAGAGAGACACAGAGAGAGAGGCACACACAGAGACACACACGCACACACAGACACACACACAGAGACACACACACAGACACACACACAGAGACATGCACACACAGAGACACACACACACACACAGAGAGAGAGACACACAGAGACACGCACACACAGAGACACGCACACACACACACACAGACACACGCACAGAGACACACACACAGAGACACACACACACACACAGAGACACACACAGAGACACACAGACACGCACACACAGAGACACGCACACACAGAGACACACACACAGAGACACACACAGAGACACGCACACACAGAGACGCACACACAGAGAGACACGCACACACAGAGACGCACACACAGAGACGCACACACAGAGACGCACACACAGAGACGCACACACACACAGAGACGCACACAGAGACGCAGCTACACAGAGACAGCACACACACAGAGACGCGCGCACACACAGAGACGCGCGCACACACAGAGACGCGCGGAAAGAAGAGTAAGTTCTTATTTAGTTACACATGCAGTTGAGAGTTTCATGTTAAGAGAAATTATGCAGAATGAGGAACAGCAACAGTAAGATCATGCTTGAGCATCAGTGATTGTGCAAGGTCACCTAGAATGGCAGCAGCTGCCAGCGCCCTTAAACATTGTGGAAATCTCTTTGCAGTAGAGTCCACTGCTGGACTGTAATAAGCTAATGGAAAAGTTATCTCCGTGTCTCTGTGTAAGCCTTCCCTGAGCAAATCCATTTCTTTTCTGACAAAATAAAATGAAAGTCTTTCCATAATCTAGCAGCCCTAAAGATGGGGCAGTAGGTAAAGCTTGCTTTAAATTTCAGTGAATTTTCTTCCTCGCTATTCCAAGGAGGAGCTCTGTTATATCCGGTTTTGAGACTTGTCAAGGATTTAGCAATTTATGCATAGTTAAAATCCATTGTGTGCAGTATCCTGTCATACCTAGAAGGATCTTAGCTGATGCTGAGTAGTTGGCTTAGGGCATTAGCTATTGCTTCAGCAAGAGATGGTAGCATCTGCCTACTGCCCTGAGATATCAGATGACCAATATAATGTACCTGAGATGACCATAGCTTTTTCTTGACACCTTATGTCCTTTTTTTTTTTTTGCAAGAATAGTTAAAAGGTGTAGTGTATCCTGTTGACAGTGCTGAAAAGAATAGGTCATTTGTAAATATGTGTATTGCATTAACACTGACCCAGCTGGAAATGTCACCCTTCAAATCATTTCTTAGAATTTGAGAAAGTAAGTGAAGCTCGAGTGTATCCTTGTGGTAAGTGTCCAGGTATACTGCTGTCCCTTACAAGTAAAGGCAAACTGATTTTCAGGGTGGATAGGTATAGAAAAGAATGCTGAACACAGGTCTATCACAGAGAAATATTTTGATGTAGGTGGTGTGTAATTCAGTATTGTTGCCGGCTTTGGAACTACAGGAAAAGTTGGTAATACTGCATTGTTTACATACCTCAAATCTTCCACAAATTTATAAGTATTTTTTTGGCTTCTATACAGGAGTGTTACAAGGGCATTTAACTGGCACTATTATTTCTTATTGCATTAAAGACTGAATTGCAGGTTTAATTCCATGCTCTACCTTTGGTTTCAGTGTATACTGCAGAACTCTAGGGAGAGGTTTAGATGGATCCAGTTTTCTTTTTGAAGATTATCTACTTCATTAGCATGATTAGCCCATAATTTACCAGTAACGTGCTGCAACAGTTCTTCTACAGTCTTTATACTTTCAACAAGCTGTTCCTCGGCTTGTGCTAATTCTGCTAACACTTCTCTGATTCTGTTAAAACTTTCAAATACACCCTTCTGGTGTACAGTAAATAGTGCAACCTCATTTGCATAACAGGTCTCTTTCTAGCAAGTTCACTGGTGCATACATTCTCAAAAGGAGAGAGTGCCTTTCTGTAATAGCTCCTAATGAAATGGGTATAGGCTGTGAAACAGGGTGTGACAGTAGCATTTGTTACCCCAACTGCTTTTACTTTGCTTTGATGCTGGTATCTGACAACTTTTACTACTGACCTAGTGGCTTCAGTGTCCACCAGGAAAGGAATTTCCTTTGAAATTTTCCACCCTAACATAGGGTCACTTTGATCTATTGGCAGCAGAGGATCAAAATTAATTTTTTGTTTCATTACCCTGGCATAGTCAGTACGGTGATTTCTGGCTCCTTCCAGTGTGAGGAGGTGGTGGAGGAAATGCAGTATTGCTGTCATTTGGCTGCCATTCAGTCCAGGCATTGTGGAGAGACTGCATTTGCTTGTGTGGGCATTCTTCTCTCCAGTGTCCTGCTTCACTACAGTTGAAGCAGCAACCATCAGATAAGGCAGGAAGGACACTGCCAACTCATTGTTGCCAACCAGCTGTGCCTTGTTCTCCTCGACCAGCACTTTTACTAAATCCCCTAGCAACTCCTCTCCCCTTTTCCTGCATGTACCTCGTCCTCTTGGGGATTGTAACTGCCTTATTTGCAAATTTAACAGCTTACTGTATCCTTCCATTTTTCCTGATGCTCACTACAGTGATTTGCAGCATTTAATAAGCATTCCAAAGTCTTTATCCTGACGGTATATAAGCACTTGCTATTTGATTTTGTACAGGGGCTTGCAGACAGGGGAAGAGGAGCCCGTAATGAGACATGAGGTGTTAAAGAATGGGGGCTTCACGATATATAACTATACTGACATGATCATCAGTGAAGCTCATTTTGAACTATTTAGTAAAGGTACTAGCTTCGTTCCGAGTTATAGATTGGATATAACACAGGTGTTAGTCAATTTAAAGTTGTATACGAGGAAATTAAACCTCCACTTGTATTTTTCAACTCCAGGTTTGAGGACAGGAATTTTTGATTCCAAAGCTGACACAACAGTTATGAAAAGGAAAAGTACTTTTATGCCTCCCACAAATGTTGATATAAATGTATTTGAACAAATGGTTGAACGTGATTTTAGGAGAATATGTGCACAACAAAAGCAGATGCATGATAATTTATCTGTCAATGAGAGAAAGGTCATCTATGAACTAACTGTGACTAATGATTACAGATGTATGCGCCCCGATAAAGGGGGCGGGATGGTCATCTGGTTTCTTCTTATTCTATTAACTGTTATGGTTGCTTTTCTAAATGTGATTAGTTCTACTTTTTAGTATACATAATTATTAATAACTCTCTGTATAAAAATTGTTACTGTTAAATGTTGAAAATACATTCTGTTGGAGCTTTTCTCCCCAGGACTCAATTGAAAACGGGTTCTTTAAGGCCCAATGGACTATCCTGGTAAACCAACGACAATAAATAAATAGTGGGATCATCATGAAGATGTTAGGTGATGAAGACACTTATAGTAGGGTGTCAAGACATGAAATTAATAGGGCATATAGCAAAATTGATTTATATCTATTGGATGCAATGTATCAGGGGGCTATAAATGAGGATGAGTTTGATTATCTCAGTGTGAAGTTTCCAAAATTACCAAAGTTATTTGGAATTCCTAAAGTCTGTGGTTGTCGTTTTGGAATAAAAGAATTAAAACTTCCTGTTTGGTGTCCCTGCATCCTTGGACTTGCTGTGGTGGAAATTTGTTACGATTTAATAATTGTATTTCTTGTGGGAAGCAAATACTTCATAAGGACTTTCATTCTTGCTGTATTCCTGGTGTAGGCCCTGAACAGGACGTTGCTAGTTGTCGGTTTTGTGCTAGATTTAACCAACGCACTAAGCGTCTGTACGATTTTGCATTTCATTATTTTGGCAGAAGATTCAATTATATAATGCCGTCGGAACAGCCGACTACTGGAATTTTTAAAAAAACGCAAAGACAAAGAAAAGGACAGGCATCCGAGGTCCAAAACCGATGAGGCTTCAACTAGGCCAGTCGCCGGTTCTCGGGCGCTTTTGCAGCCCCTGACGCCCACTACCTTAGAGCCACAGGCCGCTTCCGACTCCCACGTGGAGCCGACTAGGCCGCTGGAAACTCAAGGTATTGGACCCTCTGAAACTATTCCCTCAGATGGGTCTGGAGCCGCTGAGCAGGCATCAGCTTCTGAGGGTGTTTTCAGACCTACACAGTTACATGTGAAAACGACTTCAGCTTCAAAGGCAAAGACTAAAGCACCTCTAAAGACAAAGAAACAAGTACAACATTCCCCTGGACGGGCCTCCATGTCTAAAAAACAGATGCTTTAAATGGCCGAAGAACTAATTACTTTGAATCATGGGTTCCCATCCCCCTCCTGATAAGAGACCTAGGCAATTGACAGAATATGAATCTTCAGGTCAGGTTTCCATTTCCTCTGATTCCTCTTCTGAACAGGAATACTCTCTTCCTCTCTATGAGGATTCTGATGCTGAAGAATCTATCCCTTCAGCCTCTCCTCCTGAGGATTATTCTTTTGATGAGACCCTGCGTACTATGAGGGAGCATTTCCATTGGGAGAGCCAAGATTACTCAGAATCTAAGAAAAGGCTCCGATTTTCTTTTACTAACTCAGCACAGGCCCCTTGCTATTCCTCCTGTTTTAGACATTGTAGATGTATTTATGGAGTCCAGTCTCACTCCTGACTCTCTACCACCAGCTCCTGTTAAGCCAGACAGATACTACAAGGTTCCTGATTCACATAAATTTCTTTATAAAAACCCAGCAGCTGACCCAGAAACTATATCTCAGGGTCCCAAAGGGGTCAAGACGTCCACTGCAAAAACCCTATCCCCTCTGATAGGGATTCAAGGGCCCTGGACAGATGGGGGGAAAAAGATTTACACTTCTACCTTGGCTGTTAGGGCCTATTTCATATGCTTAAATATCAGCAATATCTTAGTTCTCTACTTAAACAGAAAATGTTGACAAATTCTGAGTGTATAGAAAAAGAAATGCAGGATTTATTGCATACAGCTGAACAAGTGGGAAAGCATACTTTGCAATGTGGTTTTGATTCTCTGGAGGCCTCCTGCAGGGCCGATGTTATGGGTTCTGTCGTTAGGAGGCATGCTTGGTTAAAGAAACAGAATCTGCCTGATCATGTTAAAGCTAAATTATTAGATGCTCCATTACAGCATGATACCTTGTTTGGTGTTAAAGCAGAAGAGGTGTTGAAGAAAATGGAGGACAAAGCTAAATCAATGCAAACAGTCAAGGATTTCTTACAGGTACAACCTCCCCAATTTAGCAGGAACTGGCCTGCAAAGAATTGGTCCTTTCCAGTGTCAGGCCATAAAGAGGCAGATACAGATGCCCCAGAGCAGATCCCAGCCCCAGGGCCCATATAGGTCTAAACAATGGGGTGCTTCTACCTCCAAAAGCGGAGAAGATAAATCGCAGCCATACAGGAAACAGTCTCAATGACTTTCCCCTGCCAGCACCAAGCACTTACCTTCTGGCAGCTCCTTTAGGGGGAAATCTAGCACGTTTTTCACAAAATTGGCACATTGTCACCCAAGACAAATGGGTCCTGAACATAGTGTCAGAAGGCTACAGGTTCTATTTTCACACCCTGCCAAGGGCAAACGGAATGCCAGACCTGCCACACAATCAGTGGGCAGAGGCACAAAAACAAGTTTCATCCCTCATGGACATGAGGGCCATTCAGCGAGTACCACAGCAAGAGCAGGGACTAGGATTTTACTCAAGACTGTTCTTGGTGCCCAGAAAGGACAATGCCTGGAGACCAATACTGAACCTGTCTATTCTAAACACATTTCTGGATATTCCGAAATTCAAAGTGTTGACTCTGCAGCAGCTTCTGCCCTTGCTGGGCAAGAAGGCATGGCTTGTGACTTTACACCTAAAAGAGGCATACCTGCATGCCCCAATCAGACACTCGTGCAGAAGATACCTCAGATTTATAGCTGGCTCAATGCACTACCAATTCTCTGCACTGCATTTTGGCTTATCTACTGCGCCCAGGGTCTTCACAAAATGCCAGGCACCAGTAATTGCATTTTGCAGACAGAGGAATGCAAATATATCCTTACTTGGACAACTGTCTTATTCAAGCAGAGAACAAGGACATTCTACAACAGCATCTGGCGTTTGTAAAAATTATTACTAACATGCCTAGGGTACACAGTAAATGAAAAGAAATCAAAACTAGTACCCTCGCAAGAGATAATATTCCTGGGTGTAAGCTTAAATACAACTGCCCAAATGGCTTCTCACGCCAGACAAAGACAACTGAGTACTTATTTCGAAATGTTGGCAACAAAGACCCAGTTAGCTACAAGAAAAATTCTGCAGGCATTGGGCTTGATGGCATCCTGCATTCTGCTAATTCCATAAGCAAAACTGCATATGAGGAAAATACAGTGGTATCTAAAAAGTGTTTGGACTCAACATTGCCACAGCCTGGAAACAATAATTACCCTTATTCCCTGCCTGCAACAGGAGTTTCGATGGTGGGCAAAGGCATGTCACCACAAGGGACAGCCTTTCACTTTACCCACAGCCAGGCAGACATTAACAACATATGCATCAGATTATGCCGGGGGGGGGCACATATGGCAGGAAGATGTATTCAGGGCACATGGCCTGCAAGCCAAATGCATCTACATATCAATCAAAATGAGATGCTAGCTGTTCAAAATGCCCTGACAGCCTTCAAGGATCTACTTCATCCAGGACAACTATTGGTAAAGACGGACAATACTACAGTCATGTGGTACATAAGCAGGAAGGCGCACATTCCTACCCCCCTCTGCAGATTAGCCATGACTTTGTGGGACACAGCATTGACTTACCAAGTACATCTGCAAGCACAATACCTGCCAGGAAAGATAAATTCTCTGGCAAACGAACTAAGCAGAAATCTAATGGATCCCCACGAGTGGAAATTGGATCCACAAGTCTTCAGCATGATAACAAGGAAATGGGGATGCCCGGACATAGACCTATTTGCCTCCCCTCACAACTGCCAACTACAGAGATTCTGCACAAGGACTTACCACAAGCAAGCATGAAAAGTGGATGCCCTGTCTTTCAGCTGGAAAAACTTGACAGTATATGCCTTTCTCCCACTGCCTCTCCTTCCCAAGGGTACTCCTAAAGGTCAGACAAGAGAAGCCAAAAATGATACTGATTGCCCCAAACTGGCCACGCCAGCACTGGTACCCAATCCTAAAGAACTTGTCTCAGCCTGGGCATGACCTCAAATTCCTCACTTATTGACAAAACAAAACCGATCCTGCACAGCCAACTCAGGACCTTAAATCTGGCAGCATGGCAGATAATGTGACCATTCAAAAACGCATCTCTCTAAAGCAGTGATGGATGTTATTTTGGAGGCCAGGAGGCCTAGCACCAGAAAATCTTATGCAGAAAAATGGAAGAGATTCTGTGCTTGGAACCAGGTACAAGGAGTTGACACTATTCTACCAGATATTCCTCAGATTTTGCAATATTTAACTGAGATGCTGGACAAAGGACTATCCTTTTCATCAATTAAAATTCATGCCTCTGCCATTTCGGCTCATTACAATACAGAACCGCCTATTTTTTCTCATCCATTACTAAGGCAATACCTCAGAGGGGCCAAAAACATAAGACCTCCAAGGAGAGCACCAATACCAGCATGGGACCTAAATTATGTATTGGAAAAACTCACACTGTCTCCGTTTGAGCCAGCCTCTACAGCTGATATAAAATTCTTATCCTGGAAAACAGCTCTGCTCCTAGCAATAACCTCTGCAAGACTAGTCTGAGTTACAGGCACTCATGACACTGGAAACTTTTATCATTTTCCATCAGGACAGGGTTTCTCTGAGGACAAACCCCACATTTATGCGTAAGGCAGTGTCCAGTGTGACCCTGAATCAAACAATTAATTTGCCTACCTTTTATCCAAACCCACAGAATAAGGGTGAGAGACTTCTGCATTCTCTGGACATTCACAGGCAGTTGCGCTTCTACTTGGACAGGACCAACACTTTCAGAAAGATTGAACAACTTCAAGTGGCATATGCTGCAGGATCACAAGGAAAGGCTATCTCAAAGCAGACTATTTCAAAATGGATAGGCCACTGCATTCGTTTCTGCTATTCACAGCATGGCAAATCAGTGCCTTAGGGCATTAGGCCACATTCAACCAGAGCAGCAGCCTTCCTCAGAGGAGTTCCAACCAAAGACATCTTAGAGGCTGCAACTTTGAGTTCAGTGCACACTTTTTTACAAAGCACCATCACTTACCTCTCTACTCTAAATCCAGAGCAGGCTGTGCCACTGCAGTTCTGCAGGGCCTCATAGCCTCTCCTAATCCTATTTAGCCCCAGCCGCCCAACCTTAGCTTTGGGATTCTACCAAATTGTAATGACTGTAACAGTGAAACACAAACATAGTACAGTTGTGTACCTATCATAAATGTAGATGTTGGAGTGTATTCACTGTTGCAGTCCAGGTTACCCACCATCCCCCTTTCCTTTGCTGGGGCTTATCTGTATTTCTCTATTCTATACAACCTATGTGGTGTATTTGCTTGTAGATGAAGATAGTTTGACTTTACTGCATGCATGTTTATTGGCATAAATTAGCATACACTTTTGGGGGCACCTGACATCTGGGGCAAGAAAAACTGACTAAAATGGCATCTGCTGCATCTTTTATACCTCTGGCGCACTGACGTCTGGGAGTAGGCGACAGCAACCGATGCCGGACCAGGACTTTGGAATTCAGGCCGGTAGCCTGCCAGCAGGATAACCCAATTGTAATGGCTGCAACAGTGAATACACTGTAACATCTACATTTATGGTAGGTACACAATTGTACTTTTCCTTACTTGGGACAACTGGCTCATTACTGGCCAAACCAGGCACCTGCTAATAAGAGCACGAGATCAGGTATTCCAGACTTGCTCCCATCTGGTGATTTCTATAAATTACCACAATTCAGTTGAATAGTCTCAAATATTGGAATTCATAGGAGCATTTTTCACCATGGACAGCTTCTCTAACCCTCTCAAGAGTACAGATCAGATCCCAAGTCAGAAAAATAATTCACAGTACCACAATCTCAGCCCTGTTGATTCTACTGGCCTTGGGATTGATTCTGGTGGCTATAGACCTAGTTCCTCTAGCAAGGTTTTACATAGGAATTCTTCACTGGATGGTAGATCAGGTTCTACAAGGCCATCCTTTCATTTTCCCTCAGCCCAAGGCCATAGTGATCATGGACGCATCCCAGATTGGGGGGGTCCCCAAAGAGGTCAGTACGCATATCAGTGTCCTGAAAATGACAGCAACGATTAGTGTTGCAGGCCTTCCAAGACGCTCTCCTTTTTGGGATTATTGCTATTAAGACTAACTATGTCTAATTTGGTACATCAACAAACAAGGAGGAACCAGGTCTCACCCCTTGTGTCGAGAAGCTGTGTGTGGCAGTGGGTGAGCTCATCCAACCATTTTCTGATGGTGCACATTCCAGGGAAGTCCAGTGTGATAGCAGACAAGTTGAGCAGGTCCATACTACTACCTCACAAGTGGTGTCTCTACATGGAAATGGCAGAAATGATTTTTTGCCAATGGGGCCAGCCTTGCTGTGACCTATTTGCATCTCCCCTAAACAAGTGTAGCAGCTTCTTTGCCCTAATTCCCCATCCGGGGAATCCGTGACAGAAGCTCTACTTACACGAGAGGCCCCCTGGTTTCCTCTATGCTTATCCCCTGACTCCCTTGATCCCCAAATTTCTGCAGAAAGCTTTCTGGTTGAAGACCAAAATCATCATTGCACCTTACTAGCCTCAACAGATTTGATTCCCCTTTCTTTGGCCTCCTCTAATTTACCCACCTAAAATTCTGGATCTGATTCCAGACCTGTCACCCAACAGGCATGATTCACCCAGATATTTCAAACATAAAGCTGACAGCGTGGTTTCTCCACTTCTTTTAGTAGCCAGACAGCCCATGCTCTAGTCCCCTGTCCATCGTATACTTTTTTCTTCCCATAAAGCATCTACAAGAAAACTTTACAGAAGTAAATGGAAGAAATTTCTTTTGGGGAGCTTCGGAAACATTTTGACCCCTTTTCAGCCCTTATACAAAGTGTCCTTGTGTTTTGGCAGCAATTTTCAATGAAGGCACTAGCTCTTTGACCATTAGAGTTCAGTTAGCAGCTATCTCTGATTTTCCCAGTGGATTTGAGAACTCCACATTGGCTTCATCTAAGCTTTGCAAGGCCTTCTTGAGAGGTACCCTTTTGAGACCTCCTATAAAATCCAGCTCCCCTATGGGACTTGACTTTGAGCCAGCAGCAAAATGTGATCTTAAGTTTCAGACCTGGAAGACTATTTTTCTCTGCTAGAAGAATCAAAACTTCAAGCATAGTTTTCTAAACCTCCCTACCTGATTTTTCATAGGGATAGAGTACAATTACAAACCAGTCCTTCATTCCTTCCTAAGGTGGTGTCTGAATCTAACATCAACCGGTCCATTTATCTGCCAGATGTTCTTAGTGTTTCACTGTTGCAGTCCTAACACAAATTATCTGCTCCTGGTGGCCCTTAGCCGGCCCGAATACCAGAGTCCTTGGTATATGATGTCGGCTGCCGTCTGTTGTAAACTGATGTCAGGACGTCCGGTATAAAGGGAGCGGCCGATGCCATTCCCAGTCTTTTTTGCCGTGGAGCCTGAAGCAGATGCAATTCGCACTAGTGTCAGTTGGCCGTTTACCATGTTTCTGCATTCAGACTACCAAGTTGAAGACTCCTTCAGATAAGTACCCTGTTGGGATCCTCTTATCTTGCTTTAACAAATGTCAGATAGTTAACTGTCTTGCCTGTGGAAAACTTCCGTACCATGATTTCTATTTTATAACTTGTTTGGGCCTTGAGCACGACGTCCCGTGATCTCTGTGCTTCCTTCAACCCACGTACTGTACGCCGTAGAGCTAAGATTTTATGTAAGCATTTCGGAGTCTGGCCTAAGTTCGTCGGTATGGCGTCTTCTGGTCTCCCGACTTCGGATATACCTAGGAAATGCAAGGACAAGGACCGTGACTGGCCTAGGATTAAAGCTGTTGACGACGCACCTGTGAAATTGGTCGGCCCAGCGATATCTATTGAGGCGCTTTTGCAGCCCCTGCAGTTAGCAGATTTTCAGCTGCAGGCCTCTGCTGAGACTTTTACGGAGTCCTTCACGCCACAGGCTGCCATCTTGTCTTCAGACCCTCCGCCTGTTGCCGCCTCAGATGGGTCCGGAGCCGCTATGTAGACACCGGCTTCTGACGCCCTATTCGACAAGAGACCAGAGCCAGACCAACTACCTTAGCTCAGATTTCTGCAGTTGCTAGGCCTCCCAAGTCCCTCCAGATTTCTAGCAAACCTTTCAGCTGCAAACCTACCCACAAGTGGGCGTCTGCTTCCTCTCCTGTGCCTCAGTCCCAGTATTTAAAAATGGCTGGTGATGATCTTACCCTTAAGGGCTCACCCCCCCCCCCCCTTTTCAAGAGGGCTAGGGAATTGTCTCCTGATGTTTTGTCTGAATCAGATTCTGAGGTCTCCAGTATTTCTGCTGGTGAGGAAGGAAATTCTCAACTTTTTTCTGGCTTTGAGGATTCTGATGCTGAGGATTCTATTCCCTCTGCCTCCCCTCCAGAAGATTTTTCCTTTGGGGATACTTTGAATACTCTTAGGGAGCACTTTAAGTGGGAAAGTCAGGATTTCCCTTGGTCTAAGAGGAGGATCCGGGAATTGTGGTTTTGACACCTCAGAGGCTTCCTGCAGAGCAGCAGCCACTGGTTCCGTTATTAGAAGGCATGCTTGGCTTAGGGAGCAACCTCTTTCTTAACCTGTAAAATCCAAATTGCTGGATGTTCCTTTGCACAAAGTCAACCTTTTTGGTAACCAGGCTGAGGAGGTACTGAAAAAGTTGGAGGATAAGGCGAAATCTATGTTGTCTTTCGGCTTTTTCCCGGTTAGGGGTCGCCACAGCGGAACTCCGGTCCGCTAATGATTGGTAGTTGATTTTTACGTGCCGAGTTACCAGTCCTGACGTACAACCTTCAACGAAGGTACGTTCATTGACTCATGTCTGCACGCAGAAAACGCTCTAGCTGAGAATCGAACTGGACAGCATCTTACTGTGAGGAGACAATGCTACCGCAGCACCACCGCGGGTACTATAAGGCGAAATCTATGCAAGCTGTAAAAGATTTCCTTTAGGTTCAGCCTCCTCTGTTTAGTAGGCATTATCCTTCCAAGAACTGGTCTTTCCCTGATCCTGGCTTAGGGGTTTCAGATCTTTCAGAGGGCAGGCTTCTGCCCCTCAAAGGACTAAACAGTGGCATCCTTCTGCTAAATCAGGGAGTTCTAAGCCAGCTTCCCAGAGCAAGCATTCTCCACGACTCCGATCTTCTTGTGCCTACCTCTGTGGTCCCAGGGTTTCCTTTGAGGGGAAGGTTAGCCAGTTTCGCAGGGGTATGGTAAACCATCACAGACTACAAATGGGTACTCAACATAGTAAACCAAGGTTACAAGTTTTTTCACGCCTTCCCTGTTCTACAGGGTTACCCAGACATTCCCAGATCTCTCAGGGCAGAGGTAGAGAATCAAATTTCTTCTCTACTGGCTATGGGGGCTATAGAGCCAGTTCCTACAAATCAGGCAGGCCTAGGTTTTTATTAGACTTTTTCTGGTACCCAAAAAGGGGAAACCTGGCACCCTATTCTAGATATGTCTATTCTAAACAAATTTCTGGTGATTCCCAAGTTCAAGATGCTCACTCTTCAACAGTTACTGCCAATGTTGGACAAGGATTCATGGCTGGTAACTTTGGATCTCGATGCTTATCTGCACATCCCAATAAGGGAAAGTTGCAGGCAGATTCTCTGTTTCAGGGATTGGGAGCAACACTTCCAGTTCTCTGCGCTGCCCTTTGGCTTATCTACTGCTCCCAGAGTTTTCACAAAGTGCCTGGTGCCAGCTGTTGCTTTTTGCAGGCAAAGGAACATTCAAATTTATCCTTACCTGGACGACTGTCTCATTCAAGCAATCTCCCCAGAACAGTTAAAGGATTTGGACTTCGTGAAGAACATTCTGACTTCTTTGGGTTACACACTCGAGAAAAAGTCAGTTGGTTCCTACAAGGCAGATTGTTTTCCTGGGAGCGAGTCTGAGTACAGCCACCCAGATGGTATTCCTCCCTCAAGACAAACAATATCTGCTTATTTCAAGGACTTGGCAAGCATGACCCAGCTCTCTGCAAGGCAATTCCTGCAAGCACGGGTTCATGGTTTCATGTATCCTGATGTTCCCATATGCAAGGCTGCATATGAGAAAACTTCAGTGGTACCTCAAGAATCTTCCTCATTCCCTGTCTACAAAGGGAGTTTCTCTGGTGGACGACAGCCTGTTCTCAGAACAAGGGTCTGCCTTTCCGACCACCACCTGCCAACCAGACTCTCACCACAGACACCTCAGATTATGCATTTGGGGGGCACATCTGGAAGGGCAGGGGCATCCAACAGATTCATTTACACAAACTTAAAAGAATTGATGGCAGTGCAGCAGGCCTTGCTGGCTTTCAAGGACCTACTCTACCCTGGGACTCTTCTGATCAGGACTGACCACCATAGTCATGTAGTACATCAGCAAGCAGGGGGGGACTCGCTCTTACCCTTCACACAGAGACAGCATGAAACTATGGTCCTTAGCAGCTTCCATGGGCATACATCTCATAGCCCAGTATCTTCCAGGGAGGCTGAACTCCTTGGCAGATCAATTGAGCAGGCATGTTCTGGATCCTCACGAGTGGCAACTGAACCAAGATCATTTTCCATCGCATCACTCTGCATTGGGGCATTCCTCAGGTGGATCCTTTCTCCTCTCACACCAATCATCTCCTTCCAACCTTCTGCACCAGGGAGTTTCACGACAAAGCATGGAAAGTGGACGCTTTGTCCTTCCCATGGACACAACTCTCAATTTATGCTTTCCCCCTCTGCCTCTTCCCAGAGTGCTGCTAAAGATAAGGAATGAAAAACCTAAGGGTATTCTTGTGGCACCAGATTGGCCCAGACAGCATTGGTATCCCCTTCTTTGGAGGCTTTCCCAAGCTCAGCCTTGGCATCTTCCCCTGGTAACAGATCTGTTGGTTCAGGAAGGGAGAAAGTTTCTTCATCCTCATCTTCAAACTCTGCATTTAACTGCCTGGCTAATACTTTAAATCTTTCCCAGCAGGTGGTTGAAGTTCTTCAGGAGGCCTAGCACCAGGAAATCCTATGCAGATAAATGGAAGAGATTTTGCTCTTGGATTCAGACTAAAGGAGAGGAGTACTCCCAACCTTCTCTTTCCCTCATTCTCGATTATCTAGCAGGTTTGCTTAACTGTGGACTTTCCTTTTCATCAGTTAAGATTCATGCTTCAGTAATTTCTGCTCATTGTTCTTTTGAGCAACCAATTTTTTCACACCCCTTGATGAAACAGTTCCTGAGGGGGAGCTAGCAATCTTAGACCTCCCAGAAGAGCTCCTACTCCTGCTTGGGATCTTGTCCTGGAGAAGCTTACTCTTCCTCCCTTTGAACCTGTTGCATCTGCAGACTTAAAGTTCCTTTCATGGAAGACTGCTTTTCTTTTGGCTATTACTTCCACCAAAGAGTTTCGAGCTGCAAGCCATAATGGCAGTAGAATCTTTCATTAGTTTTCATACAGACCAGGTTTCTTTGAGAACTAATCCCGCCTTTGTCTAAGGTGGTTTCCAGTCTGACACTTAACCAGTCTATTCATCTGCCTACATTCTTCAATAACCCCCAGAATAAAGGGGAAAGTATTCTGTACTCCCTTGATGTGCACAGACAGTTGAGATTTTACTTAAATGGGACTAAACCCTTTCGGAGGTCTCAGCAGTTGTTAGTTTTGCTCCTGGGGCTTAGGGTAAAGCGATTTCCAAACAAACCATCTCAAAATGGATTGCTCATTGTATTCACTTTTGTTACCTGCAGCATGGAAAGGACCCCCCCCCCCCCAGAGTATTGGGACCCATTCTGGTAGAGCAGCCTCTACTTCTGCAGCTTTTTTTGAGAGGTTTGCCTACTAAGGACATTCTAGAAGCAGCCACTTGGTCTTCTGTCCATACTTTCATAAAGCATTACAACCTATCTTTGTTTCCTAAGTCTAGGGCTGGTTTTGCCTCTGCAGTTTTGCAAGGTCTCCTTTACCAATCCTTAATCTGTGATTCTTCCTTCCCCCTTTTGTTTTCTTCCTGGGCTTTGGGAATCGACCCATATGTTAGGACTGCAACAGTGAAACACGAACATAGTACAGTTGTGTACACTTACCATAAATGTAGATGTTCGAGTGTATTCATTGTTGCAGTCCTGATTTCCCACCCTCCATTCCCCCTTGGTTTCCTAAGGCACAGACTGCTTATGTTGTTTTTTGGATGGATTTTTCCCAGGGTGTTTTCTTCCTGGATTGGCCTCTTTTGGGGGCTGCTGATAGTTAAGGCAAGAAAAACTGGAAATGGCATTGGCCGCCTCCCATTATACATAACGTTCTGGCATCAGTGTACCACCGACGTCATATACCAAGGACTCTGGTATTCAGGCTGGCTGAGGGCTGCCGGGAGCTGGATAACCCATATGGTAGGACTGCAACAGTGAATACACATCTACATTTATGGTACATGTACAAAACTGTACTTTTTCTTTCCAAAATTTGCAAACAAAGGTGAATATATGTTGCACTTATTGGATGTTCACAAACAATTACATTTTTACTTGCATAGAGCAAAAGAAATTAGATGGCTCAATTATTTGTTTTCCTTTGCAGATTCTAAATTGGGCAAATCAGTGCAAAGGCAACTTTAGCTAGATGGCTAACTGTATAAATCTTGTCTACAACAAGGTGGGTCTCTCCTTACCAAACCTTTAGATTTGACCTGGGATTTTAGGTAACTGGGGACTCTGTCCCAATTGTTGAGGAATGAATGAAAATTGACATCAGATAAAGAAGTCATGTACTCACCATAACATTTGATCTGTGTCAATTTTCATTCGTCAACTCCCCACTCACCAACCTCCAACCTTTTTCCCATTTGATATCTGGAAGAACAAGAGCTTATAAGGATAGCACTGTCCTTTTATGTTGAGCTCCAGATATGGCTTCTTCTATCAGGCACAGTATATTAATACTTTGTCAACCAGCAAACAAGATCTGAGGTATGTTAGGGGCCGGTGTGTTATGTTCAAGGGAGGAGGAGTTTGAGTTTTTGGCGGCCACAAGTTAAAATGGCTAAGTTGAATCGGAGAGCTGGATCCAAGCCCAACTGTTGAAGAATGAAAATGGACAACAAAGATGGAACGTTATGGTGAGTACGTAACTTTTTTTGAGGAGCTTACAAGACACAAGGAGAGCAAGTACTTAAAGTTTTTTTGTAGCTTAGTGATTTTGTTAGGAACCTCTGATATCTTTACAGTTGTTTGATATGTTTGGCTATGTACAACACAGAAGGGTCTTTGTATTCCATAATTGGTTGGATCAGTGGTGAATATAAAGGGAGGCAATAACATCTTTTTATCTGTATAACATTCCTTTAGCAACATGCTGAGCCAAGTCAGATTTCCTGACAACAGTTGATATATGGTGATCATAGAAGGTTCCAGATCTCTAACTACATCTTCATTTTGAAGTGGGGTATTGTCAGTGCTATGTCTGCCAAATGCAACCGTCCCATTTTTTAGCATTTAATTTAAATTTAGAAGTGCTAGTTCCTGCTGGAGGGCTTCTTTGTCCAGGGGGGGGTGGAGTCCATAAGGATAGGGTGGACCCTGCATACCAGACATGCCTTTATTTCCAAGATAGTCAGATTCCTTTGAATTAGGCCATTCACCTCACTAGAGTTTTGCATATCCTAGATATACGCAGCTCAGATTTTATCCCCATAAAACAAAGAAATTCAGAAAAACGGAACTTTTCATTACTCTTGTAAAGGACAGTGAGCAGAGGTCAGCAGACTGGCCTTACCCAAATGGCTAGCACACTGTCTGCTGTTGCTCCTCTGCTAAGTCTGTGCCAGGGCAATGTTGAGGCACATTCTACAAGAGCTACAGCAGCCTACTTTGACCGAGTCTGATCCCAAGCAATTTTCAAAACAGCTACATGGTCTTCTGTCTATGCTTTTGGAAAGTATAACCTTGGAGGTCCTACTAGAGTTATGGCACTGTTCTGTCTTTGCTGTCTTACAAAGTCTGCTCTCCTAAGATGTTCCCAACTAGGTCAACACCCCATTAGATTAGTGCTGGGAGTTATCCCACAGGTGAGGGTTGCAGTAGTGAATTGCACAATGAACACAGCACTGTTGTGTTAGAAACTTACCACAGTTGCAAATTTTCAAGTACATTCATTGTTACACACCAGATTCCATTTTCCTTCCCTGTTCACCGCATTATATGTGGTCTTCATACAAGCGCCCCCCCCTCAATTTGTGCTCAACAGCTGAGAGGCAAATTGGGGACCTCTAGTGTAGGCCTACTTGTCATGGGTTGGAGCACCCCTTTCTGGGTCCATTCATGTTCTGATGCTTGGGACTGCCCTATGGCATAACCAGAACAAGAAAGATGTGAAGATGGTGTCAGCCAGCACCCCTCTTAAACCATAGATATCTGTGTCTCTGTGGGAGAGAGAGTCTAACAAATCTACTGGGTAAATGTACAACTCTGGAAATTGGGCTGACCTTTGGGCAGGAATATCCCTGGATAAAAACTGCAACAGTAAATGTACTCAAAATGCCCACAGTTGTGGTAAGCTCCTAAGATGGATGTATTATCTGGACAAGGAAAGCCATCTTTAATGTAGCTTATTTACCTTTACCCCAGCCTCATGCTAGGCATAGACTGAAAGATTTGATGCTTTTTTTAGTACTCCACTTCTGAGTGGCATGCATGAGAACTGGAAAGGCGACTTTTACAATGCATTGTTGATAAAGGGTCGGGGCTACGTAGCCTGGGAAACATTTTTATATGTCAAGCTGACTGAGTTTCAATCCTGCCTGATGAGGATGGACCCTATTGCAATGAGTAAATAACTTGTCTTTAGGGAGAGTGGAGTGTTGTATTATAGCTATAACCACTTGAATTTGGATTTGCATTTGTATCAAAAATGTGATGCCTGTTTATAATTATATGCTGCTGATTTAGTGTTTGCACTATTCACTTACTAAATTCACACTTTTTGTAGTTTTCTGTATGGAATGACAAAATAAGTTATCAAGCAGTGTATTTATATGGGGACACTGAATATGTTTCCAGGTAGTGTATTAGTATAAGGGCACATTCTCACACTGAAGCAGTATTATTGTCATGCAAGAAACCTTCAGAAAATTATGTAATATCCAAGGTGGATGTGAAAAGCCATTGCATCTTTGACAAGTGTACAGTTTAAGGTTCCAAGATGTATGGTGATTCCTGAGCATTACATCTCTCCTACCAGCAGAATTATGCTGACATTTTATGCAAAGGTAATTGAAGCAGTTTCCCCTTTGTGAAGGTGTTTGCAAAAAGGTAAAAGGGAAATTTTCTGCAACTAGAGAATTGCTGAAGTTATAACTGATATTTAAATGTATTGTATTTCACTTGAATTTGTAAAGGTGCAAGAGCGTGTAACTTGGTTTTTATTATTTAATCTGAGACTTTTTTTATTGTTTAGGAACCAAATCCTGAAGATCCCCTTAACAAGGAGGCAGCAGAGGTGCTTCAAAATAACAGACGCCTGTTTGAACAGAATGTGCAGCGGTCCATGCGGGGTGGCTATATTGGTTCCACTTACTTCGAGCGTTGCCTTAAATAAAAGGCCAAGACTGACTTGTACTGATGTGCTTAACAGAACACACATGCACACACAAAAGTAAAGGAAAAAAAAAACTAATATGGATT
>NC_056751.1:594590467-594687967 GCF_019279795.1 Protopterus annectens
AAAAGTTATCTATAACCAGTTAACAAGGAAGTCTCTTCAAACAGACTCTGATCCTGTGGAAATTAAGGAGGCAAAGGTTATGAGACTCGAAAGATTTTGATTATCAGTATTTTAAAATTGCAGAAGTGTCTGCAGTTTGGAAGAAAGCTATGACTGTTGTACTACCCAAAGAGAGTATTTGACTCTTCAGACCTAGCGTTGTGTAAATCCGTTTCAGTTTTAAACCATGATTATAAGGTGACAGTAGAGTGTAGGAGAAAAGCTGTTGCCAGACTTGATTAATATGGATCAGTCTGGTTTTGTGGATGGGTGGCAAGTCATTTGACAGTGTTAATAGAAGGATAATCCAGGAGAAGCAGATTTTAAGATTCCACTAATGTTGGGTCTTCATGCATACAGAGCATTTGGTAGTTAACTAATATTTTGAATACGGGAATGGTAGCGTTTGCTTTCCCCAATAAAATAATATAGTTAAGGAGGAAGGTGTATGAAGGTCAGAGGCAAAGATTAAAATGGTTGGGTTCTTCAACAAGCTTTGTTTGAATAAAGGAATTTGGTGGGGTGTCCTTTATCCCTTTCACTAATGGCTGCAAAAGTGAAGCAAATAAAGGAGAAGGGGGCCTTCAAGTCAAGGATATGACCTGTAGGGTAATTCAGAGACATTTTGTATTTCATACCTCTGAAGAAACATTTTTGTGTTTTGGAACAGTTTAGACCATTTTAAGTCTTTGGATATAAAATGAAGATAAAACCAGGCTAAAGAAGTAATGTTCTTCGTGTTTCCCTGTTGCAGTTATCACACTAGGGTTATGCTGCCCAAGGGTAGCCCTCAGTCAGCCCGAAAACCATAGGCTTAGTATTTCTGTGTCAGTTGCTGTCAGGTCATCAGTGGTATAAAAACAGGCAGCTGACACCATTACATCAGTCTTTCTTGCCGAGGAGCCAGAAGCAGTTTGCACGAGTGCCGGTCGGACACTACCCGAGTTTTCGTTTCTGAAGTTGAAGTCTTCTAAAGCTAAGTACCCCATTGGGGATCCTTTTTTCTTGCTCTAACCAATGTCAGAAGAAGCTAACAATTCTCTCCTGTGGAAAGCAAATACCACACCGAGATTTCCATTCTTACTGCGTCAGCTGTTTAGACCCAGACCACGACGTCCCTCACTGTCGGTTTTGTGCTTTGTTCAGTGCCAGAACTATACGTCGTCGGGCCCTTATAGCTAAAATACTTTCGCTCTCAAGCTCCGTATTCCGAAATGGCTTCATAAGCCATCCGACTATACCTGTCTTCTGAAAAAAAGGATAAAGACAAGAGACTGCACGGGTCCAAAACTGCCGACGACACTTCCATTAAGCTAGTCGCTAGTTCGCCGGTACTCAGGGAGGTGCTTTCGCAGTCCCTGATGCCCACTTCTGTGGATTCGCAGGCCACTACAGAGACCTGTTTGGAGTCCAGTATGCCGTGAGACTCTTGACTACGGAACCTGCGGATGTGTCTACTTTGAATGGGTCTGTAGCCGGTGTGCAGCCCCTGACTTCTGAGGAAGTTCTTCGCACTACTGAAATTCAACACAAACCGATGACTTCTTTTTTGTCTTCAGTTCTTTCTAAAACTACTGAGTCTCTAAGGCCCAGAGTACGAACTAAGTCTAAAAAACAGATGACCCAACCTCAAGTGCCTGCTACCATGCCTCAATCTCCGATGCTTAAAATGGCAGAAGACCTTGTACTGATAAGGGGAAGCCAGCCTACCCCTGTGTAAAGGGAGAGAGACTTGTCCCCAGCAGCTTTATCTGACGAAGAGTCAGACAAGTGAGGTTTATGATTATGAAGACATGCCCATATCTGCTTATGAGGATTCAGATGCAGAGGAATCCATTCCTTCTGCCTCTCCTCCAGAGGATTTTTCTTTTGGTGAAACCCTACATACCTTGAGAGAACATTTCCATTGGGGATGCCAGGATTATCCTCAGTCCAAAAAGAGACTCTGGAATTTTTAGATTTACCACAGCACACTCATCTGTTCCTCCTGTTCTGGATGTTGTGGATGATGATTATTGAATCCAGTCTAGCTCCTGATACTCTGCCTCCTGCTCCCAGGAAACCTGACGGGTACTACGGAGTGCCTGATTCACACAAATTTCTTTTCAAAAATCCTACTGCTGACCCAGAGGTTATCTCCCAAGGGCCTAAAGGAGTAAAAGCAACCACAGCTAAGAATCCCACCCCTTCAGACAGGGATTCCCGAGCTTTAGACAGATGGGGTACAAAGTATACATCTCTGCAAATCTTGCCATTAGAGCATTAAATTGTCAGTTCCACATGCTGAAATACCAGCAACGTACTATGGAACTTGAACAAAAATTATCTACCTTCCCTGACTGTGCAGAAAATGAAGAATTACAGGAACTTAAGCATTCTGCAAGCCAAGTTAGTAAGCTTACCCTGCAGTGTGAGTTTGTCCTAGAAGCATCCTGCAGGGCAGCAGTCTCCGGTTCTGTACTTAAAAGGCATGCTTGGCTTAAGGAACAGACCTTGCCAAACCATGTCAAATCAAAATTGTTGGACGCACCACTGAACAAAGATAATCTGTTTGGCACCAAAGCAGAAGAGGTTTTTAAAAAGATGGAAGAAAAAAAATGTCTATGCAGACAGACTTTTTGCAAGTCCAGCCTCCAAGATGCAGTAGGCATTGCCCCTCAAAACATTGGTCCTTTCCAGCCCCCTCTAGGTCGCCACAGACTAGATCTAGGGGAAACAGACCACCCCCCCAGACAGCAGTCTCAGGGTATGCAGAGATCTAAGTAATGGAGTACCTCCACTTCTAAAACAGGGAGTGCTAAGCCACCCCCTTATGGAAATGATTCACAATGACTTTTCAGTTCCACCTAACACCTCTGCCCATCTGCTTGTGCCCCTAGGAGGCAAACCTGCCTCCCATGCAAAAAATTGGGCCTCCATCACCAATGATCGATGGGTTCTCAACATAGTGACCCAGGGGTACAAATTTTATTTCCACACGCTGCCAACCCCAAAAGGGTTCCCAGAACAGATAGGCCAAGGTTTCTATTCCAGACCTTTCCTGGTACCCAGAAAAGAGGGCACCTGGCGCCCAATCTTGGATCTATCCATTCTAAACACCTTCCTGGTAGTACCAAAATTCTGAATGCTTATGCTACAGCAGCTTCTCCCTATGCTGTCCAAAGATCCCTGGTTAACCACCCTAAACCTAAAAGACCCCTATCTGCACATCCCAATCAAAGAGACTCTTGCAGGAAATATCTGTTTCAGGGCAGGATCTATGGCATTATCAGTTCTCTGCACTTCCCTTTGGCTTATCCACTGCTCCCAGAGTTTTCACAAAATGCCTGGTTCCAGCCATTGCTTTTTGCAGACAGAAATATTCAAATTTTACCCCTATTTGGACGACTGCCTGATTGAAGCAGACAGGAAAAACTGTTGCAGCACCTGACATTTGTAAATGACCTACTAACCTGACTGGGGTACACTGTAAACGAAAAGAAATCCAAACTAGACCCCAGTCTAAAAATTGTATTCCTGGGAGCAAGCCTGGACACAGAAATGGGGTACCCTGAAGGTGGACATATTTGCCTCTCCAAACAACCACCAGCTCAGCAAATTATGCACCAGGGAACCTCACATCAAGGCCTGGAAAGTGGATGCCCTATCCTTCCAATGGGTAAACCTCTCAATCTGTGCATTTCTCCCTCTACCTCTTCTTACAAGAGTATTACTCAGAATAAGGGAGGAGAGACCAAGGGTAATCCTGATTGCCCCAGACTGGCCATGCCAACACTGGTACCCACTACTGTGCAGTCCATCACCGTTGCCTCCATGGCACCTCCCTTAGATTCCAACTCTTCTAACTGAGCAGGAGGGAGAGTTCATGTATCCAAAATTGCAGACCCTGAACCTGGCAGCCTGGCTTATTCCTTGACATCTCCAGTGGCCAGCCTAAGCAAGCAGGTTCTGGACGTTATACGTGAAGCCAGATGACCTAGCACTAGAAAATCCTATGGTGACAAGTGGAAAAGGTATTGCTGGATCCAGACTAAAGGAGCTGACCCAGCACAAGCCCTCCTTACCTCTCATCCTGTTTTACCTAGCAGACCTACTCCACAGAGGCCTATCCTTCTCTTCCATTAAAATCCATGCCTCTACACATTACAGCACCGAGCTACCTTTCTCTTCACACCCTCTCATCAAGCAGTTCCTTAGAGTGACTGACAACTTAAGGCCACCAAGAAGAGCCCCTACCCCTGCTTGGGACCTTAACTTTGTACTGGAAAAGCTCATGCTCCCTCCCTTTGAGCATGCAGCATCAGCGGAGTTAAAATTCCTCTCTTGGGAAACAGCCTTGCTTCTGGCCATCACTTCACCTAGAAGAGTGTCTGAGCTACAAGCACTTATGGCTGTGGAACCCTTCATCAGTTTTCATGCTGACAGGGTGTCCTTCAGGACTAACAACTTTCATGCCTAAAGTGGTGTCCAGTGTGGCGCTCAATCTATTCATTTGCCCACCTTTTTCCCTAAACCTCAAAATAAGGGGGAAAGAATTCTGCACACTCTAGATGTGCACATACAGCTCAGATCCTACCTGGATAGGACTAGGTCCTTTAGGAAATCTGACCAGTTACTAGTCAGCTTTGCAGCAGGGGCAGAGGGCAAGGCCATATCAAAACCATTTCCAAATGGATAGCGCACTGTATCCATTTCTGTTACAAACACCATGGGATACCACCCCCACAGGGTGACAGAACGCATTCCACTAGGGCAACTTCAAACTGTGCAGCCTTTTTCAGAGGAGTCCCTACCAGGGACATCCTGGAAGCTGCAACATGGAGTTCTGTTCATACCTTCACCAAGCATTACCACCTTGCCTATCTTTTCCAAATCTAGGGCAGGCTTTGCAACCGCAGTCCTGCAGGGCATACCAGCCACCCCATCTCTTTTTGACTGCCTCCACCCATTCTTCAGCTTTGGGAATCAACCCAAGTGTGATGACTGCAACAGTGAAACACGAAGAACATAGTACAGTTGTGTACACTTACCATAAATGTAGATGTTAGTGTATTCACTGTTGCAGTCCTGGTTTCTCACCCTCCAGCCCCTTTGTCTCTTTCTCTCCCCCTCACTCTTTACAGGGCTATTGGTATTTACTTCTACTGGTGGTGGTATTGCAACATAACCTAGGTCCCTATTTGGGGGCTCCTGACATTTGGGGCAAGGAAAACTGATGTAGTGGCGTCTGCTGCCTGATGTCCTTCAAGAATGCAACTGCAGTCATAACATGTGGGTTGTCCTGCCTCAGGCAGCCCTCGGTCGGCTGGATTCCAAAGTCTGGGTCCGACGTCGGCTGATGTCGCATTTCTCTCCGACGTCAGAGCGGCTGGAGTACATAAGCATCAGCCAACGCCATTTTCTTCAGTCTTTCTTGCCGTGCGGTGCCCGAAGCAGAAGCAGTTCGCAAGTGCCGGTCGGTCAGCTCCTGTATTCTACGATACCGAAGTCATCAAAAAAGCTAAGTACCCCATTGTGGACCTTTTCTTGCCTCAGCCAATGTCAGAAATTATTGAAAAAGTTAACAATTGTCTTTTTTGTGGTAAACAAATACCTCATAAGGATTTCCACTCTTACTGCCTCCCTTGCCTGGGCCCATACCACGACGTCTCGGCCTGTGTTGCCTGTGCTCGCTTCAACAAGCGCACTCTTAGGCACCAGGCGGAGTTCGCTGAAGATTTTTTCGGCGATAAATTTGCTTACACCATGCCGTCGGATCTTCTGACATCGCAAACTCCCAAAAAGCGAAAAGACCGGGACCGACATCCTCGGCCCGCGTCTACCACCGACTCCACGCCAAAACCTAGCGCGAGTGCTCCGGTTCCCTCTGAGACAGTCTCTCCACCGCTCCGAACCGAAGACACCGCATTACCGACAACTCCGTCTCTCCACCGCTCCGAACCGAAGACACCGCATTACCGACAACTCCGATTCCAGATATTACTCCGACGCCAGTTTTAGACTTTCCTCCGGATACCGTAACCGAGGAAATGCCCGAGACCATTGCTGTAGACAAGGTCACTCCTGCACGTGGAGCTGCCAGGCCTCCTATGGCCATGTCCATTAAGGCCTACACTAGGGCTAAGGCAGCCAGCAAAACAAAGCATATTGCTTCCAAATCCTTACCTCAGCCGACTCGGTCCGGAGACACAAATTATGTCCATGGCTGCTGATTTAATTTCCATGATCAGAGGTTCACAGGCCCATCCTGAGAGAGCATCCCTGCCTCCTCCAGATAAAAGGCCCCGGGTTGAACCCTCTGACCCTTCTCCTTCTGATGAAGACTCTGAGGGCTCTGTCCACTCTGATAGCCAGGAAGAGCTCTTCCAGACCTATGAGGACTCGGATGCAGAAGATTCAATACCTTCGGCCTCCCCTCCTGAGGATATTTCTTTTGGGGAAGTTCTGCACACCATGAGGGAACATTTCAAGTGGCAGGGTCAGGAATTTTCTGATTCTAGGAAACGCCTTAGGACTTTACTTAAGAAGCCTCAGCGCAGGCCCTTAGCTATTCCCCCTGTACTTGATGTTCTGGATGATTTGTATTCTGACTCTAGTGCTACCCCTGATTCTCTTCCTCCTGCTCCAGCCAAGCCAGACAGGTATTACAGGGTCCCAGAAACTCATTCCCATTTATTCAGGGCCCATACTGCTGATTTGGAAACTATTTCACAGGGGCCTAAAGGAGTTTCAGCCTCCACCTCAAAAAATCCTTTGCCCTCCAACAGGGAAGCAAGGTCATTAGAGAGATGGGGTAAAAAGGTTTACACATCCACTACCTTATCTATGAGAGCTTTAAATTGCCTTTTTCATATGTTCCAATATCAGGATTATCTCTTAGACGATTTACAAAAAACATTAGCTTCTCCTGATCCTTTAGACAGGAAGACTTTGCAGGAAGCTGTACATAACACTCAGCAAGTAAGCAATCGCTTCCTGCAGTGTGGATATGATGCACTGGAAGCTTCATTTAGGGCAGCTATGACAGGGGCAGTGATGCGTAGACATGCTTGGTTAAAAGATCAACCTCTGCCAGATCATGTAAAAGCAAAACTTCTGGATGCACCTTTGGAAAAGAACAAGCTTTTTGGTGCAAATGCTAAGGATGTGTTAAAGACCATCAAAGAAAAAGCAAAATCAGTTCAGACTGTGAAAGATTTCCTCCAGGTTCAACCCCCCAGATTCAGTAGGAATTGGCCTTCAAAAAATTGGTCCTTTCCTAATCCAGAAAAGTTTCAAAGGGGTAAGAACAGACGTGGCCGAGGAAGAGGCCAATACAGAGGCCCTTACAGGGGACGACAATGGCAGCCAGGAAACCAAAGAGGTGACAGGGGTTTCACCTGCCCAACAACCACAAACTCAATGACTTTCCTCTACTACCGCCTACCAGGGAACAACTAGAAGCTCCCTTGGGCGGGAAATTATCTCTGCAGAAAACTGGCACAGACTGACAAAGGACAAATGGATTTTGGACATTATAGACAAGAGGGTACAGGTTTCATTTTCATACCTTACCAAGAAAACAAGGCATGCCAAATCTACCACAACATCAAAGGGCAGAGGCTATCAAGCAAATCACTCTGCTGACTCGAATGAAAGCAATAGAAAGAGTTCCACAACAAGAACAAGAACAGGGGTTTTACTCAAGACTGTTCCTTGTTCCAAGAAAAGAATCTCAATGGAGACCAATACTGGACTTGTCCGCATTAAACACCTTTCTCATAGTACCAAAGTTCAAAATGCTGACTCTACAGCAACTCCTTCCCATGCTGGGCAAGGAGTCGTGGCTGATTACTCTGGACCTCAAGGAGGCATACCTGCATGTCCCTATCAGACACAGCTGCAGAAGATACCTCAGATTTCTTGCAGGGCCAGAGCATTATCAATTCTCAGCATTGCCATTTGGCTTATCTACTGCGCCCAGAGTATTTACAAAATGCCTGGCTTCAGTAATTGCTCATTGCAGGCTCCAGGGTATACAAATTTACCCGTACCTGGACGACTGCCTCATACAAGCGGACGACAAATTGATGTTGACAAAAAACCTGGATTATGTCATACGATTACTTCAAGCTCTGGGATACACAGTCAACTTCCAAAAGTCAAGACTGCAGCCATCCCAGCAAATAATCTTCTTAGGAGCCAAACTAGACACAGCCTCTCAGATGGCTTACCTGACAGAAGACGAGCAAGAGAAGTTAACTCAATACTTCATAGGTTTAGCAAAACTCACCCAGATGACTGCAAGGAGATTCCTACAGGCCCTGGGTTACATGGCATCCTGCATTCTACTGGTTCCATTAGCAAAACTACACATGAGAAAGCTTCAATGGTACCTAAAAAGCATTTGGTCTCAACACAGCAACAACTTGGAGACAATCATACCACTCATTCCATGCCTACAAAAGGAATTCCTATGGTGGGCCTCGGTGAGCCAGGAAAACACAGGTATGTCATTCAAAAGACCACAGATAACACAGACCATGACTACAGACGCCTCAGACCTTGGATGGGGCACATGGAAGGCAGGTGTATACAAGGACAATGGTCTCCAAAGGAAACACATCTGCATATAAACCAAAAGGAAATGCTGGCAGTAATGCATGCTATCGAGGCTTTTCAACACCAACTCCAGCAAGGCCATCTAATGATACGGACAGACAACACCACTGTGATGTGGTACATAAACAAGCAGGGGGGCACCCACTCTTACCCCCTTTGCAGACTGACAATGCAGCTTTGGGAGAAGTCACTGAGTCTAAACATCCAGTTACAATCCCAGTTTGTTCCAGGAAATGACAATGTGTTGGTGGACAGCCTAAGCAGGAATTTCACAGATCCACACGAGTGGAGGTTACATCCGAAGGTTTTCAGACAACTCGCTTCGACATGGGGCATGCCAGAAGTGGACCTATTTGCCTCTCACCTCAATCATCTTCTACCAAAATTTTGCACAAGGACATACCATCCAAAGGCTTGGAAAATAGATGCCCTTTCATTCAACTGGAGCTCCCTAGCAATCTATGCATTCCCACCTCTGCCACTGATGACCTCAGTATTACTAAAGATCAAAGCAGAGAAGCCCAAGGGAATCATAATAGCTCCGGATTGGCCAAGACAACACTGGTACCCACTACTACGGAGCATATGTCACACGAGGAGGTGGGCCCTCCCTCAGTGGCCTCTACTTTTGACAACACAATTTCGAAACACTGCATCCAAACCTTCAGACACTGCAGCTAACAGCCTGGGAGATCCCATAAATAACTTCAGTTTCTCTCTCTCCAAGGAAGTTCAGCGGATACTAACAGAGGCTCGAAGACCATCCACCAGAAAGGTTTACTTAGCAAAGTGGAAAAGATTCAGCAATTGGAATACCAGCAAGGGACATGATGCATCATTACTGAACATCCCACTCATCTTGGAATATTTGGCAGATATGTTACAGAGCGGCCTCTCATATTCTTCAATAAAGATACATGCATCCGCTATTTCAGCTAGATACAACACTGATCCTCCTGTATTCTCTCACCCCTTACTAAGACAATTCCTCAGGGGAATCAAGAACATTAATCCACCAAGAAAGGCCCCAGTGCCAGCCTGGGACCTCAACTTTGTCTTAGAGAAACTGACTCTACCTCCTTTTGAGCCAGCAGCTTCAGTTGACTTGCAATTTCTCTCCTGGAAAACAGCTTTCCTGTTGGCAATTACCTCAGCAAGAAGGGTTTCGGAGCTACAGGCCCTAATGGCAATACCACCCTTTATTATTTTCCACAGAGACAGGGTTTCATTAAGGACCAACCCTACTTTTATGCCAAAGGTGGTATCTAGGGTTTCTCTAAATCAAGCCATTCATCTGCCTGCTTTCTTCCCCAATCCTGAGAATAAGGGGGAAAGACTTTTGCATACCTTGGACATTCATAGACAACTTCGATACTACCTGGACAGAACCAAGGCCAGTAGGAAGTCTGAACAGCTTTTTGTAGCTTACGCCCCTGCAGCCCAAGGAAAAGCAATTTCTAAACAAACTATTTCTAAATGGATTGGACATTGCATCAGATTCTGTTATTCCTTTCATGGGAAGACTGTTCCAGCCTATGTCAGACCACATTCCACCAGAGCTACAGCCACCTCTACAGCATTTTTAAGAGGGGTGCCTACAAAGGACTTTCTAGAAGCTGCTACATGGAGCTCCGTGCATACATTCTCAAAACACTACAATCTCCCTCTATATTCCAGATCCAGAGCAGGCTTTGCTTCGGCAGTCCTGCAGGGTTTGATTGCCACACCATCGCTTTCCTAGAGCATACCTCCTCCCCCAGCTAAGCTATGGTATTCTACCCACATGTTATGACTGCAGTTGCATTCTTGAAGGACATAGTACAGTTTTGTACCTACCATAAATGTAGATGCCCGATGGACATGCAACTGCAGTCTTTCCTCCCTCCATACCCCTCTATGCCTAGGGTCCACCCTATCCCCTTACTCTTAGCTGGGGATATCTGTTATGGTGTATTTGTTTTATTGCTCATGTATTTGTTTGGAATCCTGTTTTTGTCTTCCAATTTGATTACAGCCTTCCTTGGAGGGCACCTGGCATCTGGGGCAAGAAACACTGAAGAAAATGGCGTCGGCTGATGCTTATGTACTCCAGCCGCTCTGACGTCGGAGAGAAATGCGACATCAGCCGTCGGACCCAGACTTTGGAATCCGGCCGACCGAGGGCTGCCTGAGGCAGGACAACCCACATGTTATGACTGCAGTTGCATGTCTATCGGACATCTACATTTATGGTAGGTACAAAACTGTACTTTTTTATACCACTGACAACCTGACTTCAGTCCTGGAGCGACAACAGATGCAGAAATACTAAGCCTCTGGTATTCAGGCAGATAGCTCGTGTGATGACTGCAACAGTGAATATACACTAATATCTACATTTATGTTGTGTACACAACTGTACTTTGTGTTCCCCACACATGATCTGGTTTTAACAATACCCATATTTATAGGGACATGAGATTAAATATTTAGGCATATGGGTTAAAGTAATCCAATGTCATTTTCATGCGTTACTCAAACTGTGGGTCTCTGATCTGACTGCTGCTTTCCAAGCTCGATTTGAAGCTCAAGCTCCTCTCAATCCCATAATGCCTCCTTTCCCCAGAATACCTTGGATCTTGTTTGTCGCTTGCCAAGAAGCATTGGAATTTTGTTGCTCCTATTCATTTTGATACAACAGTTCCTGTAATTCTGCTTTCAGACGTTCTTTGGTCTTCCTTCCATTCTTCCCAACTTCTTTTTCTGGTTGTAATATATATATCAAAATGTCAGGTGCAGTTGTGCATTTATTCACATAGCTGTACTTAAACAAATGGAGCTGTAATGAATGCTGAACATAATGCACAAGAAGTTTGACATTTGACATGCTTGACTTCCTGTTTCAGAAGAGGGCGAGTCCTTTTAAGTCATCAGAGGGGCAGGCCCCCCTGCACGGGCTGTGTCCCCCACACCCCTTGCAAATTATATATACCAACTCCAAAATCTCACTACAGTGAGGAAAATGGTAAATTCAAAGATCCCTGCTGTAACTGCCATCTGTATTCAGTGCCAAACACAGTAATGAAGTGTTGATGTTCTTAGTCTTTCAATGTTGCAGTCATCACACTTGGGTTATTTGTCTGCAGGTAGCCCTCAGTCAGCCCGAGTACCAGATACTTAGTATTTGTGCATCGGTTGCTGTCACTCAAGGACTGACGTCAGGGGTATAAAAACAGGCAGCAGACACCATTACATCAGTCTTTCTTGCCGAGGAGTCCGAAGCAAGTGCTGGTCGGCCACTACCTGAGTTTTTTGTTTACGAATGGAGTAATTCTGAAGTCTTCTAAAGTATCTCGTTGGGGATCCTTTTTTCTTGCTCTAACCGATGTCAGAAAAAGTTAACAGTTGTCTTGCCTGTGGAAAGCAAATATCACACAGATGTTCATTCTTACTGCATCACCTGTTTAGGCCCACACCACGACATGCCTCGCAGTCGGTTTTGCGCCTTGTTCAATGTTTGAGCCATTCATCGTCGGGCCCTCGTCACTAAATTCTTTCGCTCTCTTTCTCCATATTCTGAAATTGCTTCGGTAAGCCATCTGACTACCGATATTCTGAAAAAAACTAAGGATAAACACAGACTGCACAGGTCCAAAACTGCTGACGACACTTCCATTAAGCTAGTTGCCAGTTCGCCGGTACTCAGTGAGGTGCTTCTGTAGCCCCTGATGCCTGCTTCAGTGGATTCACAGGCCTCTACCGAGACCCGTTCGGAGTCCGGTATGCTGCAAGACTCTTCTTCGACTGTGGAACCTGCAGATGTCTCTACCTTGGATGGGTCCGGTGCCACTGAGCAGGCATCGGCTTCTGAGGCAGTTTTTCGCTCTACCGATGTTGGACTCAAACTGACGACTTTATCTAAAACTACAGAGTTTCTTAGGCCAAGAGTATTTGCTATGCCTAAAAATCCGACCAAAGCGCATGCAGCTACTCCCTTGCCACAACAACATGCTTAGAATGGCAGAAGACCTTATGTTGATTAGGGGAAGTCAGCCTTCCCCTGCTAAGTGGAAAAGAGACCAGTCCCCTGCAGCTTCAACAGTCCAGGAGTCCGATGACTGAGGTATTTGATTATGAAGACATGCTCTTATCTGCTTATGAGGATTCAGATGCAGAGGAATCAGTTCCCTCTGCCTCTCCAGAGGATTTTTCTTTTGGTGAAACCTTACATACTTTGAGAGCATTTCCACTGGGAATGCCAAGATTACCCTCAGTCCAAAAAGAGACTCAGAATTTCTAGATTTGCCACAACACAGGCCTTTAGCAATACCCCAGTCAGGGAAATTGTTGATGTTTTTATGGAATCCAGCCTTACTCCTGATACTTTACCCCCTGCCCCTAGGAAACCGGTCAAGGTACTCCAGAGTACCTAACACAAATTTATTTTCAGAAATCCTACTGCTGATCCAGAGATGATTTCCCAGGGGCCTAAAGGTGTCAAGGCAACTACAGCCAAGAATCCCACCTCTTTGGACAGGGATTCCAGAGCTTTGGACAGATGGGGTAAGAAGGTATCTACCTCTGCAACTCTTGCCATTAGGGCATTGAATTGTCAATTTTACATGCTGAAGTACCAGCAACATATGGAAATTATTAAACAAAAAATAGCAACCTCTACAGACTGTGCAGAAAATAATTGCAGGCGCTTATGCACTCTGCAAGCCAAATCAGAAAACATACTTTGCTGTGTGGCTTTGATGCCCTAGAAGCATCTTGCAGGGCAGTAGTTGCTGGTTCTGTACTGAGAAGAGATGCTTGGCTTAAGGAGCAGACCTTGCTAGACAATGTTAAAGTTACTAGATGCTTCTTTGAACAAGGACTCTTTGGCACTGAAGCAAAAGAGGTTCTTAAGATTGAAGAAAAAGCCAAGTCTATGCAGACTGTTAAAGAATTCTTACAAGTGCAACCTCCTAAATTCAGTAGGCATTGCCCCTCCAAATGCTGGTCCTTTCCAGCCCCTTCCAGGCCTTCTCAAACCAGACCCAGGGGAAACAGACCACCCAGAGTACAGTCTCCGGGTATACAGAGATCTAAGCAATGGAGTTCCCCCACCCCCAAAGCAGGGAGTGGTAAGCCACCTACTTACGGAAAAAACTCTGACTTTTCCACCACTCACCCCACCTCTGCCCAATTGCTTGTGCCCCTAGGAGGAAAACTTGCCCTTCATGCAAAAAACTGGATATCCATCACAAAAAAGCAATGGGTCCTCAACATTGTATCCCAGGGGTGCAAATTTTACTTCCACTCACTGCCAACCCCAAAAGGGTTCCCAGACCTTCCCCCCAACCAGTGGGCAGAGGCACAAAACCATGTCCTATTCCTGCTGTCCATCAGAGCTATTCAGCCGGTTTCAGTGGAGCATATAGGTCAGGGATTCTATTCCAGACACTTCCTGGTACCCAGAAAATAGCTCTTGCTCCCAATCCTGTATCTTTCAATTCTCAACACCTTCCTGGTGGTACCAAAATTCAAAATGCTTACCCTGCAACATCTTTTACCTATGCTAGCTAAGGATGCCTGAGTAGGCAACCTAGACTTAAAAGAAGCCTATCTGCACATCCCTATGAGGGAGTCATGCAGGAAGTATCTAAGCTTCAGGGCCGGGTCTATGCATTATCAGTTCTCCGCGCTTCCCTTTGGCTTATCCACTGCGCTCAGAGTATTCACAAAATGCCTGGCTCCAGCCACTGCATTCTGCAGGCAGAGAAATATCCAAATGTACCCATACTTGGACAACTGCCTGATTCAGGTGGACAGTCAGGAATTGCTGTTGCAGCACCTGACATTTGTGAACAACCTCCTCACTGCCCTGGGGTACACAATCAACAAAAAGAAATCAAAACTGGTACCCAGTCAAAAGATTGTATTCCTGGGAGAAAGCTTGAACACAACTTCCCAGATGGCATTCCTCACTTCAGAAAAATGTCTTTTTGACAGCCTACTTCAAAAAAGTGGCCACCAGATCTCTGCTATCTGCAAGGAAAATACTGCAGGCCCTGGGATTCATGGCCTCATGTATACTGTTAATTCCATATGCAAGACTGAATATTAGGAAACCTCAGTGGTACTCAAGTCTTTGGTGCCAACACTCTCAAGACCTGGAAACAGTCATTCCTATAATACCCTGTCTAAGAACAGAGTTCTTTTGGTGGGCAGAAGCATGCAACCACAACAAGGGACTGTCCTTTACTTAACCGCACACCACCCAGACCCTAACCACAGATGCATCAGTCTATGCCTGGGGAGCACACATGGACGGCAAATGCATTCAGGGCCACTGGAACCCAAGTCAGATGCATTTGCACATCAGCCAAAAAGAGACGCTAGCTGTACAGAATGCCCCGCCAGCTTTCAGATCACTACCCTTTCCAGGACAGCTTCTAATAAAAACAGATAACACCACAGTTGTGGTACATCAACAAGCAGGGGGAAACCCATTCCTACCCACTCTGCAGGTTAGCCATGGCCCTGTGGGACATGGCCTTGGACATGCAAGTCCATCTGCAAGCTCAATTCCTGCCAGGCAAACAAAATTCAATGAACTCATTCCCTCCAGTAGAGCTCTTTTGAGTGTGTACCTTTAAGCCCTAGTGGGCGTGGCTTCAGCATTTAAAAATGTATCACCTTACATTTTTAACAAATACCCATTGACAGAGGTCATATATCAGTACAATTGTGTTTGCTATCATGTATGCTTCAAGATAAAATTTTCCAATACCTTGTATGTAACATGGTTTTGGAATTAATGCAAATATGAACAGGCAATATTTGACGCCTAGAGGAGCAGTAGGGTGTAACTGCAGAAATGCCTGGAGATGTCACTCGGCTGTAATGAGTTAAGCAGAAAACGCCTAGACCCACACAAGTGGCAGAGCCCAGCACCTTCAGTCTTCTGACCCAGAAATGGGGGACCCCAGAGGTGGACCTTTTTGCCTCCCCCCTACAACTTACCAGCTCAGCAAATTCTGCACCAGGAACACTCACAGCAAGGCCTGGAAAGTGGATGTCCTATCTTTTCAGTGGGTAAATCTGTTTATGCATTCCCACCTCTGCCCTTTCTCCCAAGAGTGTTGCTGAAAATAAGACAGGACAGACTGAGGACAATCCTGATTGCCTCTGACTGGCCATGCCAGCACTTGTACCCACTCCTGTGCAACCTGGTAACGGCGCCACCATGACACCTACACCTGAACCCTACCCTGCTGTCTCAGCAGGAGGGGCAGACTTTCCATCTGCAACTGCAAAACTCTAAATCTTGTGGTCTGGTTTATCCCTTTAATCCTACCCCAGCAGCTCTAAGCAAGCAGGTGCTGGATGTCATTCTTGAAGCCAGAAGACCCAGTACAAGGAAATCCTATGCAGATAAGTGAAAAAGGTACTGCACCTGGAGTTTATCTAAAGGAGAGGACACAACTATGCCCTCCTTGCCTTTAATCCTGGATTACTTAGCAGATCTACTCCACAAAGGCCTGTCCTTCTCTTCCATTAAGATACATGCCTCAGCCATTTCAGCTCATTACAAGACTAAGCAAACTCTCTTCTCACACCCTCTTATCAAACAGTTCCTGAGAGGGGCAGACAACTAAAGGCCACCAAGGAGAGCACCCACTCCGGCTTGGGACCTCAACTTTGTACTGGAAAAACTCACACTTCCCCTTTTGAGCCTGCAGCATCAGCAGACTTAAAATTCCTCTCTCGGAAAACAGCATTGTTTCTAGCCATCACTTCAGCTAGAAGAGTGCCCGAACCACAAGCACTTAGGGCTGTAGAACCCTTCATTATTTTCCATGCCGACAAGGTCTCTCTCAGGACAAACCCTTCCTTTATGCCTAAAGTGGTGTCCAGTGTGGCTTTCAGTCAGTCCATACATTTGCCAACCTTTTTCCCTAATCCTCAAAATAAAGGGGAAAGGATCCTGCACTCCTTGTACGTGCTCAGACAACTCGGACTTTATCTGGATAGGACTAAGCCCTTCAGAAAATCAGACCAGTTACTAGTCAGCTTTGCAATAGGGGCAGAGGGAAAGGCCATTTCTAAGCAAACAATATCTAAATGGATAGCGCATTGCATCCATTTCTGCTACAATCACCATGGGAAACCAACCCCACAGGGGGTCAGAACATATTCCACTAGGGCATCATCTACCTCTACAGCACTTCTCAGGGGGAGTCCCTACCAGGGACATCCTGAAAGCTGCCATCTGGAAATCGGTACACACTTTCACCAAGCTCTAACATTTGCCTATCTTCTCCAAATCCAGGGCAGGCTTTGCAACAGCAGTTCTGCAGGGCATTCTAGCCAGCCCTAAATCAGCTTGACTGCTTCCACCCTTTTTAAAGCTTTAGGAATCCACCCAAGTGTGATGACTGCAACAGTGAAACACGAACATAGTACAGTTGTGTACACTTACCATGAATGTAGGTGTTCGATTGTAGTCACTGTTGCAGTCCTGGTTTCCTTCTCTCTCTAATCTCTCTGCCTTTTACTCCCCCCCCCCCTTTTCAGGGGTATGGCTATTGGTATTTACTTTTTACTGATGGTGTTTTCCTCCACCATAACTTAGCTCTGTATTGGGGGCTCCTGACATTTGGGGCAGGAAAAACTGATGTAATGGCATCGGCTACCTGTTTTTATACCCAACGACCTGACGTCAGTCCTGGAGCGACAGCAACCGACGCAGAAATACTAAGTCTCTGGTACTCTGGTCGACTGAGGGCTACCTGCAGGCAGATAACCCAAGTGTGATGACTGCAACAGTGAATACAGTCTAACATCTACATTTATGGTAAGTGTACACAACTACTTTTTCATTATTATGGTCTGTAATATTTCCATTCAGCATTGTGCAACTTCAGAACTGTGATTGTAACCATACGGTATTTGAAGGATTGTACTTAAAGATTTTGAAAGAATATCTTATGTAGATAAATAATATACATGTGCAAGTGTGTGTTTCCTTTGTAGTTTTAGTAGTTTCAGCTAGTTCCCACAGTTTTTCATACCGGTTTCTGTCTCTTTTCCTCTGTCTCGTCCTTTTCCCCTTATCTTTTATCCGATTTATCAGGGCTGAGAAGCCCAATTAAACCTTTGGGGTTTAGAAAGTGCACTTTCTGTGTGGGCACAAGATTCCCCTGTCTGCCCTCAGGGAGTGTGTTTTACTGTCTCGCCTCAGCGCATCTAGACATGCATGGGGGGGTCAATCCATGTGCGCTAGAGGACCATTGGAAAAAGCTGGTATTAAAGGGCTTGCTTCCTTCTACTCTTTCAACACCTTCCACTTCGGGGGCTCAAACCCCTGTTAGAAAATCTGAGGAGGCCAGAAGAACACAGGAAGCAGTCCCCGGAGTGTTCCTGCTCTGAACAGCATAGAAAGGTGCCAAAACCTTCAGATCCGAGGTCATCATGCAAATAATTGTGGTTTCCTCTCCCTCAGCTCCCCGTGCTCCTACTGTCTCCTCAGAGTCAGGTTTTGGCTCTGAGCTGTCCTCCCAAGGAGGCTTCCCCCAAGCCAGTGTCCAGACCTTCTGCATCGTCCTCTGTCAGGTCTACCTGTAGCTTGTCTGAGCATGAGCTGGATAGATTGATGAGATTTTCTCAAGGCACAGATTCAGATGGGGGTTCTGCCAGCTCCATCCCTTTCTGGCTCCATGAGCAGATTTCCCCTTTTTATCCCTTGACTCCTCTGATCTGACTTCCTGCTTTGGAGTTTTCAGATCCATTGACCCCAAGAACCTAGCCATTGGATCTGATGGTGGTTACGACTTTGAGTCCGGCTTCCATGATGCTTCGGGGCCTAGTTCATCTCGGAGCTAAAGCTTAACCGGGTCCAGGGGTTGATATCTACTCTGTTTTCAGAGCTGTCACTTCCCCTTCAGAATGGAGGGCTGCAGGGATTCAGGAGAAGAGGCAGTTTCGGCTCCGGAGGGACGACCCTCAGATTCTCGCAGTCCATGTGCCTTTAAGGTGGAGGGGAGAGTTCTCACCCCATCCTAGGGGATTCACTGTTCTCCCATTATCTGATCCAATCCCCCACCTCCCATGGAATCTGTCATTGAGGTCTTTTATCTTCCAGTGGGACAGCTGGTACTGCCAAGCCCCCAACCTGTTCCCACAGTGGAACCCTGTTTTTCTTCCAATAACTCCCCAGAGTATCCCACTGCGGAGGTCCTTCAGAAGAGGTGTAAAAGGAGACACCTGAATTCCCCGCAGGAGTCTTAACTACAGACACTGACTTTGAGGAATGGGAAGGGTCCCCCACATATCTATGGACTATGTCTCCTTTGCGGACATCCTAGAGATCCTCCAAAAGGGTTGATGGTCCTTTCAAAGCCCTAACCCAGGTGAATCAGTGCTGTTGGAGTCCTTTGGCACCGGACCATCTACATCCAGGGTGTCACCCCCCCCCCTGGTGAATTCTCTTGCTGAGTTAGTTTCCACCAGGGCATGGAAGGATCTGGACATAGTAGTGCCCATACCCAAGTGGGCTGACAAGATATTAAGTGCTGCCTTGGACAAATGACAGTGGACTAAAGGGATCCCGGTAGATGCTATGGGTGTTGTAGCCACCAAAAAGAAGCTAGCTCAGGAAAACTCCATTGTCCATCCCCTTAAAAGGGAGACTAGGGCTTTGGACAGGTTTGGCAAGAGGGTTTACACTCCGCCCACATTTTGCTTTACAAGTGCTGAACAACTTATACCATATTACTAGGCTACAGAGGAACGATTAAGGAAATCTCTAACTTGGTCCCCGGAGTCTGTGTCTGAAGCGGAATGGAGCACAAGATATTTTCCTCCAGAATGGCCACTCTCCAGTTGATATCTAATTTTTTGTCCATGAGGCTGATTGCCCATGTGGCTGAAGGCACCTCAAGGGCTACTGGTTCTAGCATTGCCATTGGGTGTCATGCCAGGATGCAGCTTTGTGACTTTGTAGAGCCTTTCAAGGTGTCATTTGTCATCGCACCCCTTGGTTTGTCTCTGTTTTTGGCTCCACAGTTTGTGATGCACACTCCCGCAGTGAGAAGCCACAGTTCATGACACACTCCCGCAGTGAGAAAGATGGGAAGACCTGGTCTCCCATCATACTCTTGTTTTTTCACTCCACAAAGATCCTCCTCCAGGAATCAGCATGGAAGAAAAAACTGTGCTTCAAGAAATCTTAAGGTTAATTTCAGGAATCTGAGAGAGTTTCACCAGAGAGAGTGAGGGAAACTGTTACAATGGTAAAACCCGCCCCAAAGGCAGAGGGGTCTCTGGATTCCTCCTTGGACAGACCCTTTCAATGCTCCTGAAGGGCTGCACGACTGCCCTTCTCTGGAGGCAGGCTGGGGGGGTGCTCATCTTTGCAGACAGAAGCCTAGATAGCAATCTCAAATGATCAGTGGGTGGTAAGAATCGTATCCAGAGGATACTTCATTCCCTGCTAAAAACTCCCAGATGTGCCACCCAGTCAGAGGGAGGCAGCAGCGCTAGAAGTTATAAAGCTGTTCCAAAAGTGTCATCCAGGAGGTCCCTCCTGACCAAGTCTGATCGGGCGTCTACTCAAGTTTCTTTTTAGTACAAAAGAAAGTGGGGGACCTAAGACCAGTTTTGCATCTAACATCTCAAATCAGTAAAAAAAAAAAAAATTCAGGATGGCTACAATCCAATCCATCTGATGAAGATGGACAACTGGATGTGCTCAATATACCTGAAAGATGTGTACTACCAAATCAAAATGGAGGTGCTCTCCAGACAGTATTTTCATTTCAGGCTGGGAGCAAGTCTCTGTTTGGTCTTGCTACAGCCCCAGGGTGTTCACAAAATGCATGGCAGTAGTTGCAGCTCATCTCAGACTGCAGGGATTCCATGTGTTTCCTTATCTTGACTACTGGTTTGTAGCCCCTTCAACCAAGCATCTACTCATTCAAGCCAGGGATTACCTGTTGCAACTAGCTCACACACTCAGATTTCCTGGCCTTTCTCTTCCAGAATGGAGCCAGCTGTTCCATGGTGAAGGTTCAATTGGCAGCCATTTCGCATTCCCATTTAGAGGAAAACTTTTCTACTCTAGTTTTTTCTAAACTATGTAAGATGTTTCTCAGGGGCACCTTTTCACTCTTCCCCAATCAAGGATCCAACTCTCCCTTGGGATCTTACTTTGATTTTGCAAGCTTTGGTTTTTCTTCCCTTTGAACCTGCAGCTAAAGTAGATCTGAAGTTTCTCTCCTGGAAAACTGTCCTTTTAGTTGCTGTCATGTCAGCAAAAAGTTTCTGAGCTCCAAGCCCCCTCTTCTAAACTTCCTTATTTGATATTCTATGAGGGTAGAGTATCCTTACAGACCAATCTGTCCTTTTTTCTAAAGTAGCCACAGAAAATGTCAATCAGTCCATTTATCTCCTGTTTTTCTTCCCCAGTTTCTAGAACAAAGGAGAATACATGATGCATCTTCTGGATATTCATAGGCAATTATGTTTTTATCTGGACAGGACAAAATCCTTCAGAAAATCTGAGCAACTGTAGAAAATCCTTCAGAAAATCTGACCAGCTGTTTATATCCTTTTCAGAGGTTAAAGGTACAGCAGTTACTAAACTGTCTGGCCAAGTGCTTGAGAGATTCGGGATTCCATCTCCTTTGTTTGTTCATCAGAAGATATGTCCTTGTCAGTGCATGTCAAAGCTCATTCTGCAAGATCTATGGTGACTTCTCAAGCTCTTTCCTCGAATGACAGTTGACATTTGTGCAGCTGCCGTTTGGTTAAGGTCTCGTACTTTTATTTCTCATTACAAACTAGACATTCTCTAGGAATAGAGCTGTCTTTGGCTCTATGGTGCTTCGGATTATCCTTTCATAAGAGCCACCCTAAGGTTTGTGTAGCTGGGGACTCAGTCCCATGGGTGGCGAAACTAATGGCAATGACATCAGATAAGGAAGTTATGTTCTTACCACAATGTTCTGTCTTGTCCATTTTTATTCTTCCTCCGGTTTCTTTTACATGTAGACCTGACTGAGTTGGTCTCTGTTAGGGACTGTAGATGTCCTTCAAGGATGCATCTGCAGTCCTTACAAATGGGTTGTCCTGTCGTCAGGCAGCCCTTCGGTCGGCCGGATTCCAAAGTCTGGGTCTGGCCTCGGCTGATGTCACACTTCACCCGACGTCATAGCTGCAGTTATTCGGGTATAAAGGCATCAGCCGACGCCATTTTCCCCAGTCTTTCTTGCCGCGTGGCGCCCGAAGCAGAAGCTGTTCGCAAGTGCCGGTCGGTCAGAACCAGAGATTACTACTTCCGAAGACTTCAAAAAAGCTACCGAAGACTTCAAAAAAGCTAAGTACCCCGTTGGGGACTCTTTCTTGCCTCAGCCGATGTCAGAAAAAGTGAATAACTGTTTAACTTGTGGGAAACAAATACCTCATAAAGATTTCCACTCTTACTGCTTACCTTGTCTAGGCCCAGACCACGACGTAGCAGCTTGTCTAGCCTGTGCTTCTTTTAACCGGCGGATGCTTAGACGCCGGTCGGAATTTGCTGAGGAGTTTTTCGGCTCCGATTTTGCTTACATTATGCCGTCGGATCCTCAGACTACGCAAATTTCTAAAAAGCGCAGGGAAAAGGACCGACACTCGCGGTCCGCGGTTTCGGCCGAAACTGCGGTTAAGCCAACCGCGAGTGTCTCGGTTTCGGCTGAAACAGAGTCCAAGGTTCTTCCTTCGGCTGAAAGCGTTACTCCTACCGAGGCCTCATCCAGCATGGTGGAATCTGCTTCTGAAATACCACCCGCTCTTGCAGGTTCACAGAATTTATCTGATACTCTCCCCTTGGATATTTCTACCCCTGCACGTGGAGCTGCTAGGCCACCTGCATCCATGTCGATTAAGGCCTTTGCCAGGGCTAAAGCAGCAAAATCTACCAAAACTGTGCCTGCTAAGACCCCCTCTCACAGGCCTAGCTCTAGTTCACAAATGCTTAGTCTTGCAGAGGATCTCATTTCTTTGATCCAGGGATCCCAACCTCACCCAGACAGGGCCTCTCACCCACCCCCAGAGAAGAGGCCTAGAGCAGAGCCCCCTGAGCCAGTTTCTACAGATGACTCCTCTGATGAATCAGATAATTCTAACCCTCCAGAGGGCCCTTTTTCTTCTTATGAGGACTCTGATGCAGAAGAGTCCATTCCTTCTGCCTCTCCGCCTGAGGAATTTCCCTTTGGGGAAACCTTGCATGCTATGAGGGAACAATTTCAATGGCAGGGCCAGGATTTTACAGACTCTAGGAAAAGGCTTAGAACCTTTCTGCATTTGCCACAGCATAGGCCTTTAGCCATTCCTCCAGTACTTACTGTTGTGGATGATGCATTTAATGATGCTTGCACTGCTCCTGATTCTCTTCCTCCGGCCCCTGCTAAGCCCGATAGATACTACAGGGTTCCGGACACACATTATCATTTGTCTAAGGCTCCTCTTGCAGATCCCGAAACTATCTCCCAGGGACCCAAGGCTGTAGCAGCTACCTCTGCCAAAAAAACCCTCCCCTCTGAAAGGGAATCTAGGGCCTTAGAGAGATGGGGTAAAAAAGTTTACACTTCTGCTACTCTTTCAGCTAGAGCCTTGAACTGTCAATTCCACATGATACAGTATCAGGAATTTATGTTAGATCAGTTAACTAAAAATCTGTCCTCTGATGAACCATTAGACAAAAAAATCTGTTCAGGAAATGGTACATAGCATTCAGCAGGTCAGTAATCATTCTTTAAAATGCGGCTATGATGCACTGGAGGCTTCCTTTAGATCAGCCATGACTGGTACAGTGATCAGAAGACATGCATGGTTAAAAGAGCAGTCCTTACCAGACCATGTCAAATCAAAGCTCCTAGATGCTCCCATGGATAAGCTCAATTTGTTTGGCTCCCCTGCACAACAGGTGGTCAAGAAGGTGGAAGAGAAAGCGAAATCTGTCCAGACAGTCAAAGATTTCTTGCAGGTCCAGCCTCCAAGGTTTAGCAGGAACTGGCCTTCCAAGAATTGGTCCTTTCCAGACACCCACAGAGCTCAGAGAGGCAGGAATAGGCGCTCAAGAGGCAGGGGTCAATCCAGAGGTGCCTACAGGGGACGTCCGTGGCAGGCTAACAACCAGCGAGGTACAGCCACAGATCCTGCCACCACCACATGACAATCACAGTGACTTGGCTCTGGCACCGCCTACCTGGGAACAACTAGAAGCACCCTTAGGCGGGAAGCTAGCCTTATTTTCAGTAAACTGGCATTACATCACAGGAGACAAATGGATTTTACAAACAATAGACCAAGGTTACAGGTTTCACTTCCATACTCTACCAAGGAAGAGAGGAATGCCAAACCTACCTCCAAATCAGAAGACAGAAGCTCTACAACAAATAACTCACTAAGGATGAGAGCTGTAGAAAGGGTACCATCTATGGAACAAGGACAAGGATTTTACTCCAGACTCTTCCTGGTACCAAGAAAAGAAAACCAATGGAGAACTATTCTCGACCTATCCGCTTTAAACAAATACGTCATTGTACCAAAATTCAAAATGCTGACCTTACAGCAACTTCTTCCCATGCTGGGCAAGGAGTCTTGGCTGGTAACTCTAGATCTCAAGGAGGCATACCTGCATGTCCCCATACGACCAAATTGCAGAAGATACCTCAGATTTCTTGCAGGATCAGAGCATTATCAATTCTCAGCATTGCCCTTTGGCTTATCTACTGCGCCCAGAGTATTCACGAAATGCCTGGCATCAGTAATTGCTCATTGCAGGCTTCAGGGAATTCAAATTTACCCTTACCTGGACGACTGCCTGTTACAAGCGGACAACAAAAACAAATTAACAAAAGACTTGGAAAGGGTCATTCATCTACTGCAAGCCCTGGGATACACAGTCAATATAAAAAAGTCAAGGCTGATACCATCCCAAAGGATAACCTTTTTGGGCGCAGAGCTGGACACATCAAAACAGATGGCATTCCTAACAGTAGAAAAACAGGAGCAACTCCCTCTCTACTTCATGGCATTAACAAAGCAGAACCAGCTAACAGCAAGAAAAGCCCTGCAAGCCCTGGGTTACATGGCATCCTGCATAATATTGATTCCACATGCCAGACTACACATGAGAAAACTACAGTGGTACGTGAGGAATTTACGGTCTCAGCACAAGCACAGCCTAGAAACCCAAATTCCAATAATTCCATGCCTGAAGCAAGAATTCCAATGGTGGGCTCAGGCCTGTCAATCAAACAAAGGGCTGCCCTTCCACAGCACTCAACCAAGCCAGACCATAACAACGGACGCCTCAGACCTCGGTTGGGGGGCGCACATGCTGGACAAGTGCATACAAGGCTTATTGACGCAAGACCAGCTGCACCTACACATAAATCAAAAGGAAATGCTGGCAGTAAAACTTGCAATCCAGGCATTCAGACCATTCCTTCAACAGGGTCAACTGTTAAGAACGGACAACACCACAGTTATGTGGTACATCAAAAAGCAGGGAGGCACACACTCATACCCTCTATGCCGGATGGCAATGGACCTATGGAACATGGCCCTGAACTTCAACATTCAGTTACAAGCAATTTTTGTGCCAGGAAAAGAAAATATTCTAGCAGACATCCTAAGCAGAACTACCACGGATGCCCACTAATGGATGCTGCATCTGGACATCTTCAAAACCATTACAGGAAAATGGGGACTACCAGAAATAGACTTATTTGCATCCCCACACAATCACCAACTGAAGAAATTCTGCATGAGGGCGTACCACCCCCTTGCTTGGAAAGTGGACTCCCTATCTTTCAGTTGGAAAAACCTGACAGCATATGCATTCCCACCTCTTCCTTTGATGCACAAGGTGCTACTGAAGATCAAAGAAGACCATCCAAGGATCATCCTGATAGCTCCAGACTGGCCAAGGCAACATTGGTACCCATTGCTGATGAGTATGTCTCGGGAACAAATATGGCCTCTGCCCCTAGTTCCCTTGCTGCTGACACAGAACAACTTCAAAACCCTGCATCCAAACCTGAGCACTGCTGCTGGCTGCCTGGAACATTGCTTAAGAACAAATAATCCAGAATTATCCCAAAGGGTTAGACATAATCTTGGAGGCTTGCAGACCCTCAACAAGAAAAAAATATTCAGCAAAATGGAAAAGATATCTTACTTGGTGTACTGCAAAAGGAGAGAATGTGTCACTGGTAAACATAGCTAACATCCTGGAATACTTGGCAGAGCTCTTCCATATTGGCCTGTCCTATTCTTCCATTAAGATTCATGCATCAGCTATTTCAGCAGAATACAACTTGGATCCTCCAGTCTTCTCACATCCTCTGCTCAGGCAGTTTCTAAGAGGAATTAAAAATGTAAAACCACCAAGAAAGCCACCATTGCCAGCATGGGACTTGAACTTTGTGCTAGAAAAGTTGACACTACCTCCTTTCGAGCCAGCAGCAACAGCAGAATTGCAGTACTTATCATGGAAAACTGCTTTCCTGCTTGCAATCACTTCAGCATGAAGGGTTTCTGAACTACAGGCATTAATGGCAGTACAGCCCTTCCTGATTTTCCATCAAGACAGAGTGTCAATGAGAACTAATCCTACTTTTATGCCAAAGGTGGTCTCCAGGGTATCTTTGAACCAAGCTATCCACCTGCCTACATTCTTCCCAAACCCACAGAACAGGGGAGAAAGACTGTTGCATACCTTGGATGTACATAGACAATTACGCTACCTGGACAGGACCAAGAATAATAGAAAAACTGACCAGCTACTGGTAGCACATGCAACAGGAATGGAAGGAAAAGCAATTTCGAAACAGACAATCTCTAAGTGGATAGGGAATTGCATTAGATTTTGTTACTCTTATCATGGAAAGAAAACTCCAGAAGACATCAGACCTCACTCTACAAGGGCTACAGCCACTACCACAGCCTTTTTACGAGGAGTGGCTACCAAAGACATTTTAGAGGCTGCTACTTGGAGCTCCGTGCATACATTTGCCAAGCATTATAATTTACCCTTATACTCCAGATCCCGAGCAGGTTTTGCCACTGCTGTTTTGCTAGGGATCTTAACTACACCATAATCTTATTACTCCTCCCCCAGTTTGGCTATGGTATTCTACCCATTTGTAAGGACTGCAGATGCATCCTTGAAGGACATAGTACAGTTTTGTACCTACCATAAATGTAGATGTCCGATAGGCATGTATCTGCAGTCAGGATTACCCTCCCTCCTTCCCCTCTGAGGTACTCCTAGGGTATTTACCCCTCTTTTAGCTAGCTGGGGGAATCTATTATGCTGAATTTGTTTGTATATATGTATATACATGTTTATTTTTATTTTGCTCTCTCTTATTTGGAATCTTTTGCAATTATCCAAATTGGCCTTCCTAGAGGGCACCTGGCATCTGGGGCAAGAAACACTGAGGAAAATGGCGTCGGCTGATGCCTTTATACCCGAATAACTGCAGCTATGACGGGTGAAGTGCGACATCAGCCGAGGCCAGACCCAGACTTTGGAATCCGGCCGACCGAAGGGCTGCCTGAGGACAGGACAACCCATTTGTAAGGACTGCAGATGCATGCCTATCGGACATCTACATTTGTGGTAGGTACAAAACTGTACTTTCCTGTGTTGAGCCCCTGAACCTTTTTCTTCTGTGACTGTGTAGGTACCTTAGTTGTATAGTTTTAGCAAACTTGATCTGAGGTATTCTGGGGGAATGAGGCATTATGGGTTGGATAGGAGGAGCTTGAGCTTCGAATCGAGCTTGGAAAGCAGCTGGGTCGGATCCAAGAGATTCGGGTTGAAAAAGAATTAAAGTGGATATCACAGATGGAATGTTTTGGTAAGAACATAACTTTTTTTATGGCAGCAAAGGGTATGTGAGAAGAGACTAAAAATACAAAATTGAGAAGCTGGAAACATTTGATTATGGCTAGGAAGATTCAAGCAGTGTTTTTTTTTTTTTTTTATATAGACCTTTTTGTTTTATATATACATCCTACATATTTTTATCAACCAGAGGAAAGTTGTGGATGATAGAGTTGAGGGAATTCATTTGGGAGTGGAAGAGGTCAAGAGTTAAGTGGGATAAGTTGGCAGAGAAAACGGAGAGTGCCAAGCTGAAAGTGTATTTCTGGTAAAGTCTAGAACAGAAGATGCTGTTAAAGGGATAATTGGCAGGATGTATAAATATTGCATAACTAAGAATCCAATGATAAAGACTTGAGAGAGACTGGAAAGGCCGTTTGTAAAGGAACAATAAGAGGACAACTATGAGGCTCCCGAGTATGCAACAAAGCTCAGAAGGTTTAGGAATTTTTTGCATGGAAGTGTTTGTATAGCTGTTTTTGTACCCCAAGAAGACCTTGAGCATTTTTCCTTGGCTAGTCGGTAAATGCTAGAGGCATAATGGGAAAGAGAGAATTGCAAACATTACAAGTATTGTGTGATGGGGAACAAGGAATAATTAAGAAAATTATTTTTTTAAGTGGGAATACAAGCTTTGCATTGCCAAGACAGAAAGTAAGGCCTTTTTAAAGTTTCATGATGTTGGCTGCTAAAAGGAATTACTAGAAAACAGAATTCAAAAATCTAAACTAGTCTGAAGTACTGAATGCTGTACAGAAGATAAAAACTGAAGGTGGGATCTTTTGAAAAGGAAAAGATCATTGCATAGAAAGAAATGGAATTTTTGGAAATGGTACATGCAGAATAACCTCGAGGAATGAGGTTAAAGGGAAAGAGTAGAGCAGATTATATAATGTCATGAACAATTGTTAAATTATACTGCATGAAAGTAAAAATGGCAAATGTTACTATGCTTTTTTTTTTTTGATGTATTTGTACTTTCATTGTACTTAATCAGCAAAAACTGCCAACAAGTCAAAAAAAGTAACTAAAAAAAACATATGCCAAGACCCTGGAAGAAAACACAATGAAGCTTACGGACAGGACGACTTAGTCGAGCATTGTAGTTAATTTAACAGTGTAGTCCACAGAAATCCACAGGATAAAAACGCCAAGGAACAAAGCTTTTCAGCTGTTGAAATAGTTTAATCCAAGCATTTGCTTCTCAGGAAAAAAAACATTGAAATCACACTAACACTCCAAATGCAAGAACGTTTTAGTTTCAAAAACTTCCTCAGATGTGGGCTGGTAACATCAGTGCATATATACATCAATTAACATTTAAAACCAGTCTCGTGCTGCATAGTAAATGAGGCATAATTGAAAATTGTCATGAAAACTTTTAAAGACACATTCTAAATGCCTTATTTCTTGCATAAAAAGTACAATTGCTCTAATTGTACTAATGATAAATATCATACCAGTTGACTAAAAGTTTACAAACTCTTTGATACAGTCACTTTTATTACTTTAATTTAAACTTTAAAATCTCTAAAACCTTTTCTAAAAAAAACTTTTAATACAATGCCATCTTGTGGAACGAAGTCGAACTACCATTTTCTATTATAAAGAATGTATGCTTCCTAGGAGTTTCTCTGACCCCAGAACTTACTCATGCTTACAAAATTCAGAGCAATACAGTAATAAGCAGCTATCCATGGTAATACAAATATGTTTAAAATCTTCATGTTAAATGGAAAAATGTGCAAAATGGAAAGCACAAATACCTAAAAAACACTTTTAAAGTTCTTTCAGTTTCTTGCCGTCAGTGTAGTTCATCATCTTATGTTGAAAAATATATTGTTGAAATACAAGTTAAGATAGCAATCCTGACATAGAAATTAGTTAATAACTTAAGTAAAGGAAGAACATTAGATTCCTAATTGGGATCTATAATTTCGTAGCTCTTAATTTTAGGAGGGGGACAATGGAAATACTTTGAGTCCCGGATGCTTGTTGGCTTGCAACGTAACTTGCCACCAAAGCTCATGGTACTCAATTCTTTCCTCCCCTAAACCACCCCTAACATCATATTTCACTTTTTCCAGTACAAAAAATTCATAATATGCCTGTTCACATTGTTGTGTCTTTTGACTTTTCCCGGTTAGGGGTTGCCTCAGCGGAACTCCGGTCTGCTAATGATTGGCAGTAGATTTTTACGTGCTGAGTTGCCGGCCCTGACGCACAACCTTCAACGAAGGTACGCCCATTCACGCATGTCTCCACGCAAGATGCTCTAGCTGAGAATCTAACAGGACGTCTTACTGTGAGGCGACAACGCTACCGCAGCACCACCACTGCAACTGTTCACATTGTAATCTATGTTTATAGAGCGCATTAGTCTCTGTTTGTTTTGTGTATCGTACATGTGCTCATAAATTCTTTTCAACTTTCATTCGGTCTTCCCAACATAGAAGGCTTGACAGATTCCACAGTTTGCCAAATATACTATTCCTTTGTCCTCACAGTTACTGTATTCTTTTCCCTGGAGAACCAATTGTCCACTTTCAAGGAACACTTTTCCTGATGTCCTTCGTGTTTCACTGTTGCAGTCATTACATTTGGGTAATCCTGCTGGCAGGTTGCCCTCAGCCGGCCTGAATTCCAAAGTCTTGGGTCCTGCGTTGGCTGCTGTCACCCCTTCCCTGAAGTCAGGTCGTCGGAGGTTTAAAAGAAGCAGCCAATGCCATTTTTTTTAGTCTTTCTTGCCACGCGGTGCCCGAAGCAGAAGCAGTTTGCAAGTGCCGGTCGGTCGACTCCTGAGATTTTCGTGTTAGTTTCAGATCCGAAGGTTTCAATAAAGCTAAGTACCCTGTTGGGGAAACTTTACTTGCTCCAGACCGATGTCAGAAAAAGTTAATTGTATTTCTTGTGAGAAGCAAATACCTCATAAGGATTTTCATTCTTACTGTATTCCTTGCCTAGGCCCAGATCATAATGTTTCTGGTTGTTGGTTTTGTGCTAGATTTAACCAATGCAATATTAAGCGTCTGTATGATTTTGCTTTAAACTATTTTGGACGCCAGTTTAATTATCCAGAAATGTCGTCTGATAGCCATCTGACTACTGGAGTTCACAAAAAACGCAAAGAAAAGGAAAGAGACAACCGAGGCCCAAAACCGATGGCAAAGCTTCTTCTAAGCCAGTTGCCGATTCGCTGGTCCTCAGTGAGGTGCTTTCACAGCCCCTGACACCCGCTACTTTAGAGTCACAGGCCGCTACTGACTCCCACGTGGAGTCGGCTATGCTGCTAGAAACTCAAGATATTGGAGCCTCTGATATTATTCCTTCAGATGGGTCTGGAGCCGCTGAGCAGGCACCGGCTTCTGAGGGTGTATTCAGACCTAAACATTTTTACATCAAACCAACTTCAGCTTCAAAGGCAAAGACTAAAGAACCTTCCAAAGCAAAGAAACAAACTCAAGAGCCACGTGGTCAGGCCTCTATGCCCAAAAAACAGATGCTCAAAATGGCCAAAGACTTTATTACCTTGATCAGGGGTTCCCATCCCCCTCCTGAAAAGAGGCCAAGGCAAGAGACTGACTATGAATCTTCAGATCAGGTTTCCTTTTCTTCTGATCAGGAATATTCTCTTCCCCCATGAGGATTCTGATGCTGAAGAATCTATACCTTCAGCTTCTCCTCCAGAGGACTAGTCTTTTGGGGAAAACTTACATGCCATGAGGGAGCATTTCCACTGGGAGAGCCAAGAGTTTTCAGAATCTAAAAAGAGGCTCAGGGATTTCCTTTTACTACCTCAACACAAGCCACTAGCCATCCCACCTGTTAGACATTGTAGATGATGTGTTCTTGGAGTCTAGTCTTACCCCTGACTCCTTACCTCCACCTCCTGTTAAGCCTGACGGATATTACAGGGTTCCTGACTCTCATAAATTCCTTTTTAAAAACCCTGCTGCAGACCCAGAAACTATTTCTCAGGGTCCCAAAGGAGTTAAGGCTTCTGCTGCAAAAAACCCTACCCCCTCTGACAGAGATTCTAGGGCACTGGATAGATGGGAAAGAAAGGTTTACACATCTGCTACCTTGGCTACAAGGGCCTTAAACTGTCAGTTTCATATGCTCACATATCAGCATCATGTCATGGCTTTGCTTAAACAGAAAATGTTAAACTGTGAATGTGCAGAAAACAAGGAAATGCAGGGTTTATTGCATGCAGCTGAACAAGTTGGAAAGCATACTTTGCAATGTTGTTTTGATTCTTTGGAGGCCTCCTGCAGGGCCGCAGTCACAGGTCCTGTAATTAGGAGGCATGCTTGGTTAAAGGAACACAATCTGCCTGATCATGTTAAAGCCAAATTATTAGATGCACCTTTACAGCATGATACTTTGGTGTTAAGGGAGAAGAGGTGTGACAAAGCTAAATCTATGCAAACGGTCAAAGATTTTTTTACAAGTACAGCCACCTAGGTTTAGTAGACACTGGCCAACAAAGAATTGGTCCTTTCCTGTGTCAGACAGACCTCAAAGGGGCAGATCCAGATGCCCTCGAGGCAGATCCCAGGCGCAAGGTTCATACCGCCCAAAGCAATGGGGGGCTTATACCTCAAAAGTTGGAGAAGACAAATCACAGCCATACAGGAAACCGTCCCAATGACTTCCCCCTGCCTGCACCCTTAGGGGGAAAATTAGCACTTTTTTTTTTTTCAAAATTGGCACATTATAACCCAGGACAAGTGGGTCCTAAATATCGTGTCACAAGGCTATAAGTTCCATTTCCATACCCTGCCAAAGGCAAATGGCTGGCCAGATCTGCCAAAAAATCAGTGGGCAGAGGCACAAAAACAAGTCTCATCCCTCATGGACATGGGGGCCATTCAACAAGTACCAGAGCAAGAGCAGGGACAAGGATCTTACTCAAGACTGTTCTTGGTACCCAGAAAGGACAAGGCCTGGAGGCCAATACTGGACCTATTTTGAACACATTCCTGGTATACCAAAATTCAGGATGTTGACTTTGCAGCAGCTTCTGCCCATGCTAGGCTAGAACACTTGGCTTGTGACTTTAGACCTAAAAGAGGCATACCTGCATGTCCCAATCAGACAAATGTGCAGAAGATACCTCAGATTCAAGGCTAGCGCAATGCATTACCAATTCTCTGCACTGCCATTTGGCTTATCTACTGCGCCCTGGGTCTTTACAGAGTGCCTGGCACCAGTAATTGCATTCTGCAGACAAAGAGGAATACAAATATATCCTTACTTGGACGACTGTCGAATTCAAGCAGAGAACAAGGACATTCTCCTACAGCATCTGGAGTTTGTGAAAAGACTTCTAACATGCCTAGGGTGCACAGTCAACGAAAAGAAATCAAAACTAGTACTCTCTCAAGCTTAAATACAACTACCCAAATGGCTTATCTCATGCCAGACAAACAAAGGCAACTGACTACCTTTTTCAAAATGTTGGCAACAAAGGCCCAGTTATCTGCAAGAAAAATTCTGCAGGCTTTGGGCTTCATGGCATCCTGCATCCTACTAATTCCATATGCAAGACTGCATATGAGGAAACTTCAATGGTACCTAAAAAGTGTTTGGACTCAACATTCCCACAGCCTGGAATATATGATTACTCTCATTCCCTGCCTGCAACAGGAGTTTTGATGGTGGGCAAAGGCTTGTCACCAAAACAAGGGACCACCATTCACATTACCCCAGCCAGGCAGACACTTAACAATGGATGCATCAGATTATGCATGGGGGGCCCACATGGTGGGAAGATGCATTCAGGGCACATGGACCTCAAACCAAATGCATCTACATATCAATCAAAAAGAGATGCTAGCAGTTCAAAATGCCCTGACAGCCTTCAAGGACCTACTTCATCCAGGACAACTACTGATAGACAACACCATGGTCGTGGTATATAAACAAGCAGGGGGAACACATTCTTACCCCTTCTTGCAGACTAGCCATGACTTTATGGGACACAGCATTGACTTACCAAGTACAATTGCAGGCACAATTTCTGCCAGGAAGGAAAAATACTCTGGCAGACGAACTAAGCAGAAACCTCATGGATCCCCACGAGTGGCACTTGGATCCACAAGTCTTCAACATGATAAAGAAATGGGGATGCCTGGACATAGATCTATTTGCCTCCCCTCACAACTACCAACTAAAAAGATTCTGCACAAGGATTTATCACAGACAAGCATGGAAAGTGGACGCCCTATCAGTATATACATTTCCCCCCTGTGCCTCTCCTCCCCAAGGTACTCCTAAAGGTCAGACAGAAGAAGCCAAAGCTGATACTGATTACCCCAGACTGGCCCCCGCCAGTACTGGTATCCAATACTAAGGAGCTTGTCTCAATGCCCAGCTTGGACCTCTCCTCAAATACCTCATCTACTGTCTCAGCAAAACAATCAGATCCTGCACAGCCAACTCGGAACTTTAAACCTGACAGCATGGCGAATAATGTAGTCATACAAAACACTCTAAGTAAAGCTGTGATGGATGTCATTTTGGAAGCCAGAAGGCCTAGTACTAGAAAATCTTATGCCGGAAATTGGAAGAGATTCTGTGCTTGGAACCAGGCACAAGGAGCTGATACAGCTGTGCCAAATATTCCTCAGATTTTGCAATACTTAACTGAGATGCTAGACAAATGCCTATCTTTTTCATCTTTTAAAATTCATGCTTCTGCCATTTCGGCTCATTACAATGTAGAGCCACCAATCTTATCTCATCCCTTATTAAAGCAGTACCTCAGAGGAGCCAACATTTTAAGACCTCCAAGGAGATCAGCAGTGCCTGCATGGGACCTCAACTATGTCTTGGAAAAACTCACCCTGCCTCCTTTCAAGCCAGCTGCTACTGCTGATATAAAATTTTTATCTTGGAAAACAGCTCTGCTCCTAGCAATAACTTCTGCAAGACGAGTTTCAGAGCTACAGGTACTCATGGCTGTGGAACCTTTTTTTATCCAGACAGGGTCTCTCTGAGGACAAACCCAACATTTATGCCTAAGGTGGTGTCCACTGTGGCTCTCAACCAAACTGTTCACTTGCCAACTTTCTATCCAAATAGACAACAAGGGGGAGAGAATTTTGCTTTCTTTGGATGTACACAGACAACTTAGATTCTACTTGGACAGAACCAAAGCTTTCAGAAAGACACAGCAATTACTAGTGACATATGCTGCAGGATCACAAGGAAAGGCTATATCAAAGCAGACTATTTCAAAGTGGATAGGCCACTGCATTTGTTTCTGCTAAGTACACCATGGCAAGCCAGTACCTAAGGGCATTAGGCCACACTCAACCAGAGCTGCAACCACTTCAGCAGCCTTTCTCAGGGGAGCACATACCAAGGACATTTTAGAGGCTGCTACTTGGTGTTCAGTGCACACCTTTACAAAGCACTATGCCTTTCTACTCTAAATCCAGGGCAGGCTTTGCCACTGCAGTTCTGCAGGGCCTCATAGCAGCTCCTAATGCTGTTTAGCTCCAGCCTCCCAACCTTAGCTTTGGGACTCTACCCAAATGTAATGACTACAACAGTGAAACACGAAGAACATAGTACAGTTGTGTACACTTGCCATAAATGTAGATGTTGGAGTGTATTCACTGTTGCAGTCCAGGTTACCCACCCACCATCCCCTTCTCTTCTGATGGAACCTATCTTTCTTTCTCTGATTTATACAACCTATGTGGTGTATTTGCTTATAGATGAAGGTAAATTTTATATTGGTGCATGTAATTTTGCATATATAAATTATGGCTACCCTTTTAGGGGGCACCTGACATCTGGGGCAAGAAAAACTAAAGAAAATGGCATCTGCTGCTTCTTTTATACCCCTGACGTCAGGAAAGGGGCGACAGCAGCCGACGCAGGACCCAAGACTTTAGAATTTAGGCCGGCTGAGGGCAACCTGCCAGCAGAATTACCCAAATGTAATGACTGCAACAGTGAATACACTCTAACATCTACATTTATGGTAAGTGTACACAACCGTACTTTTGTAATATATGGACACTGACCACAGTGTCCACATTTAAATGTTCCTTTTATTCCTCTTTCTAAGGTACCCTGCTTCATTTCTTTCTAACTAATTCTTACAGCTGCACCCATTTTTGTAAACTATTTTAACATTTTTATTTTTTATTTGGTCTATATCTATAATAGTGGAAAATCTTTTCCATTCCTTAACCATTGTGTTTCTTATAAGGTTGGAACTTCCATTAAATTCAATCAGTAAAGTACTATTGAAATTGTCCTCTAACTTCTTTGTCTGTTCATTAACCACTTCACTTTTTCCTAAAATTGGTTGAAATCTATCAGCTCTACCCTCTAAAACTTCCTTTTCTAGGTCTTCCATCAAGGAATGTGGGTAGCACCTTTGCTTGAACATATTGTTAAAAATATTCATTTCCACCACAAAGTCTTCCATTTCTGATGTCATTCTCGATGACCTAATATACTGCCCTCTCACAAGACTTATTTTTTGATGAATGTGGTGGGCACTGTCATAATCCAAATAGGAATTTGAATACGTATTTTTCCTGCAAACTTTTGAATGAAACTTCTTGTTTTCTTTATAAATCTCGATGTCCAAGTATCTTAACCTGGCATCATCTACATTGTGGGTGAACTTAAGGAAATCCGTACTATTGTTAAAGTAGTTTATAAATTGTTGAATTTCCTCATTTGCTGTGTTCCAAAAAATACAAATATCCAAGAACCTTTTATACAACAACCATTTTTGGTTGTATCCCAAGTTTAGTACCCATTTTGCTAAAATTAAATTGGCATACGTAGGTGCACACGCTGCGCCCATGGCTACACCTTTAATTTGGTGAAAAAATTCACCTTTAAAGTGTAAGAAGTTGTACTTTAAAACCAAGTCCATTAGTTGTACAATGACAATACATTCATCTCTGCTTAAACTACCATCTTCAAAAATTTTCTTCCAACATTATTTTACCTTCCTCGTGAGGGATACAGGAAAATAAATCAATAATGTCATAGTAAGGAATGAAATATCTGCATACATATCTTGTCTCACACTTCTCAAAAAGTCCCATGAGTCCCTCAGAATATTGTCACTCTTCAACCAAATATTCTTTAGCTTTAAATCTACATATTTGGCCAGTGGTAGGGTTTTTGAGCCTTTAGCAGGTACTATAGGTCTTAGGGGTAGATCCCTTCCATCTTTGTGTGTTTTTGGAAATCTCAAAGATCGTTGGAATTTTTTTTCTACTTTTAAGTACCTCAGTGTTTTGTTGTCTAAGTCCCTCAGAAAGAAGGTCTTCTAAGACTATGTCAATCCTTCTGTAAGCTTATATTTATTTCACTCCTAGAACAACCAGTGTATTTAGTGGGGTCCCTCAAGATCTCATTCATCTTCCCTTTGTAGAGAAGTGTGTCCATCAAGACCATTCCAACCCCTTTATCTGGTTTCATGATTCTGAGGTTGACATCCTTTCTTAACTCTAAAGTATTATTTTCTTCCATATTCAAGTTACTGGTGTATCTAACCTTGTCAAAATGAGATCTAATCTCATTTTCTATCATGTTTTCAAAGTTCTTAATTTGGGGGTGTAATTGAGGGTTGAAAATACTCCTCTTTGTTAGATTATGATTGTGTTTCCATTCCCTGGTTTAAAAGAACTTGCAAGTTAACTTTTCTAAGAAATGCTCGTGTCTAATAAGGTCTTAGTAAGCTCACCTCTTCTCATGGGTATAAATTTAATATCCTTGGATAACAGGCTAAAGTGTTCATCCTTTAGTTTAATTTTACTGAAATTGTAGATACTAAAATCACCCTTGGTAAACCTATAAGGGTTACTAACATCCTGAATAATAATTTTTGTTTCCAATGTGGGGCTGGTGGTACTAGCAACATTTAGTACCTCCCCCTTCTCCATCCCGAATATTTGTGTAATACCCATTTTGTTGGTAATCATTCCTGTTCCTCAGTCTCTCTAACCTCCACAGCGGGGGGTAGTCATTAAATTCATCCAGGCCAATCTAATTTTTCATAATTTCTTAGATGTGTTTGTGTTTCTTCACTAAGACTGGGTAGTTAATTTATCCAAGACCTAGGTCTATACTTTGGTATAGGGTAACTGGTGTTATTTTTGTATTCTATCAAGTCCCTTTCCAATTTCTTTATTTTTCTCTGAATCAACTCACTGCACTGACCAATACCACTTTTGATCTTAAAATATTTCTCTCTCTTCCTGAGTTCTGAACATAAAGTCTTTTTTAATGTTGTCATTTAAAATATCAATTTCTTTCATTAGGTCACTTTTTACTCTGTTTTCATCAGTTGTAGCTTTTAAAACATCCAGCCCATATCTATTAAAAATAGCAATATGTTCTTTATGAAATGTACTGCCAGGTACAACATTGTTCGGGTATTTACATAACCTCAAATCCTTTGGCACAATATTCTCTGAAATACATTATTTTAAATAGCTATTTTCAACATCAAGTTATTTATATTTGTACAATAGTTTCTCAAATCTGTCCAACTGATTTTTAAGAGTCATTAATTGGCTTAGATTTGCTTTTTTTGTCCTTGAAATTAGAGGAAGAACTAACCTGTAGCAATTCTTTGAGATTGAAGTTATTGTGACCAGTATGTTTTGTGGTTGGGCAGGTTTCCCTTTCACCTCGCACAGGTACTTCCGAACTGGAGTTGCAATGTGAACAGGCATATTATGAATTTTTTTGTACTGGAAAAAGTGAAATATGATAGGGGTGGTTTATGGGAGGAAAGAATTGAGTACCGTGAGCTTTGTGGCAAGTTACGTTGCAAGCCAACAAACATCCGGAACTCAATGAAAGTATTTCCATTGCCCCCCCCCCCCTCAAATTAAGAGCTGCGAAATTATAGATCCCAAACAGGAATCTAATGTTCCTTCTTTACTTAAGTTATTAACTAATTTCCTTGTCAGGATTACCATCTCAGCTTGTATTTCAACAATATATTTTTCAACATAAGATGATTAACTGCACTGATGTCAAGAAACTGAAAGAACTTTTAAAGTGTTTTTAGAATGTTTTTAAAGTATTTGTTTCCATTTTGCACGTTATTCATTTATTTATTTAACATGAAGATTTTAAACATATTTTATTAACATGGATAGCTGCTTATTACTGTATTGCTCTGAATTTTGTAAGCATGATTACAACAGTTACTCCATAAACGTTCTGGGGTCAGAGAAACTCCTAGGAAGCGTACATTATTTATAATAGAAAATGGTAGTTCAACTTTGTTCTATAAGATGGCATTGTATTAAAAGTTTTTTTAGAAAATGTTTTAGAGATTTTAAAGTTTAAATTAAAGTAATAAAAGTGACTGTATCAAAGAGTTTGTAAACTTTTAGACAACTGGTATGATATTTAATTGTCATTAGTACAATTAGGTCAATAGTACTTTTTATGCAAGAAATAAGACATTTAGAATGTGCCTTTAAAAGTTTTCATGACGATTTTCAATTATGCCTCATTTACTATGCAGCATGAGATTGGTTGTTTTAAATGTTAATTGATGTATGTATATGTATGTATGTATATATATATATATATATATATATATATATATATATATATATATATATATATACTGATGTAGTTACCAGCCCACATCTGAGGAAGTTTTTGAAATTAAAACGTACTTGCATTTGGAGCGTTAGTGTGCTTTCAGTGTTTTTTCCTGTGAGGCGAATGCTTGGATTAAACTATTTTAACAGCTGAAAAGCTTTGTTCCTTGTCGTTTTTATCCTGTGGATTTCTGTGGACTACACTTAAATCAACAACTATAATGCTTGACTAAGTCGTCCTGTCCGTAAGCTTCATTGTATTTTCTTCCAGGGTCTTGGCATATGGTTTTTTAGTTGCATTGTACTTAAACATCCATGCTGAATAATCACATTTTTGTGTACTATTCAGTGTTGCTGTCCATATTTGTTGGGATATCTGTCTGAAGGTAGCCCAACCTCCAGAGCTCTGCTGTCCCCAAGTTTTTGGCCAGCTGCCTCTGCCACATACAGATGTCAGCGATATGAGGGGTATTGGCCAGCACTGCTCTTAGATCGATCTTGCCATGCAGTATTACTACCAGTGAATGGTGTCCACATCCGTTGGCCAGTTTCTGGTAGCCTAAGTACCCCAGAGATTTTCTTTTTTTAATAGAACAACTTACTAAATGTCTGATAGTTACTCTGATTCCAAATGTACAAGTAAAATGAATAATTTTTGTAGCTTGTGAAAAGTAAGACCCCCTGAAGATTTCTGGATTTGGTGATATCCGTGTCATTATTGATTATGGATGAGTGTTGGATCCGACATCGGATCCGAGCCATTGACTAAGACAGCTCCTGAGCTCAAGTTCCTCCCCTTCCCTAGATCCCTTACTGCCTACAACCCCCAGATCTCGTTTGCCATGATTCCTGCAGCTCAAGCTACAACTTTTTCAGATAAGTAGCGTTTCCTTCTTTTTGGGGTTTTTCTTCCTATTTGTCTCCTAACTTGTTTCTTCCTTTCTTGGTTAGTTTCCTCCCCTCCCGGTAGTGCATTACCTTAGTTTTTAAGGCCCTTTCACAGTTTCCTGTCCTTTTTCTTCCCTGGTCTTTAGGTAGCCTTTCTATCCTCCTTTCCTTCTCTACCTTGTTCTGCTGTGTGTGTGTGGGTGGTGGTGTGTTGTGTGAGAGGGTGTGGGGATGTCTAAAAACCCCTCTGGGTTTAAAAGGTGCTCCTAGTGTGGTTGGAAAATGCCCCATTCCAACACACACGAGTGTGTGTACTGCCTGGGAGACCCACATCTGGAGGTTGAATGCGACATTTTTACCAGATTCAACCCCAGGGCTCTCCCTGAACACAGGAGCAAACTCCTGCTAAAAGGTCTGGCCATACAGGGTCCCTTGGTTTCAGGTTCCTCTTCTAAGCTTCCTTCTGATCCCAAGAGGAAGTCTTCTTCCTCTTGGGATTCTCCCACCAAAAAGCTAAGGCTCTCCGATCACAGCTCCCTGGATCGGAGACCAGCATCCCTCACTTTGGATCCGGGCTCTTCTGCTCAGAGAGCCCCCGGCTTCTTCTGTTGGATCTGAGACCTCAGAGCCTCTGAGGTCCTCTGATCTGAGCTGACCCTAGACTGCCCTCTGGTCCAGCCTACCCATTGGATCCAACAGCAGTGCCCTCTACATCTTCGGATACAAGCAAGGCCCTCTGATCTGACAGTTTTATTGGATCTGATTGTTATTGAAGGTTCCCCATCCAGACCTAGGAGATTGGATCTGGGGCTTTCCAGCAGGTCTCCTCCTTGAGACCGCAGGCCTTCAACTAGGTTGGGCCATCCCTCATATATCTTCCCGTTCTACCAGGAGTCTGCTCCCTTCAGATATTGATAGGATGATGAGCATTTTCAAGGCCCAAATCGAACTGGGCTTGTTGCCGTCCCCTGCCCACATGCCCAAGGGATCTTTGCCATTCATGGAACTCCTCTCTCCCCGACCAACCTATCTGGGTTTTGTCCCCCAGGATCAGGGCATCCTTACAGAGAGGCCAGCAGTGTTGGCATTTCTTCCCTTCCCACACTGTCTGGGTCCCTGGCAGGTTCATCTCTGTTACCCTCAGAGCTGGCGGAGTCTTGGCCCTGAGAGGTCTGTGGGGCTCACCAGGGAGTGGGGTCGGGATTGGAGTTTTTGGACCGTTCTCTCCCTTTGGGGGCCTCCGCCTTGGACAGCTTGGGCCAGTATCGTCTGGGGAGATCTGTGCAGTATTGGGGTCACCCCTTCCGTCCCAGTCTGCTGCAGCTGGTGGGGAGGGGGCTTCCTCCAGCCCGTTGGCTTTCCAGGCGAAAGGACAGTTGCCTCTACCTCAGCTCTGAATCCTCTCCAGCCTCTTTCAATGTTAGGCGGTGAAACCTCATTATCCAACCAGGATCAGCCCTCCTGTGAGTGCCTTTAGATGGGCATTGCCCCATTGGGGTCCCTTCCTCTTCTGAGTACTCCCCAAAGCACACCATGGAGGAGTCTTCTCAGAAGAGAACGTGCAAGAGGAGGCACTTGAACTCCACTCGAGAGTCTCTCACTAAAGACATGGATTTCGAGGAAGGAGACTGGTCCCCCAGGTTTCCACCCGAAGAGGTGTCCTTTGGGGACATAAAGTCCTTAAAGAGCAAGGTAGTTGGTCTTTCCCCGCCCTATCTTCAGAGGAATCTGTGTTCTTGAAGGCCTTCAGGATGGGCCCATCTTCTACCTGGGTGTATCCAGCAGGGTGTGGAAAGAGCTGGACACAGTAGAACAAGTTCTTAAGACAACTGATAAGTTCTAAACTCCCCACAAAGACAAGGCTTTTTTTTAGAGCAAAGGCATTCCTGTTTATGCTATTGTGGTTGGTCACAGCTACAAAAAAGGAGCTCTCTGAACAGAGCCCCATGGTCTATCCCGCAAACAGGGAGTCTCGGGCAGTTAACCGTTTTGGGAAGTGCGTGTTTGCCTCAGCTACATTCCAACTAAGAACAACCAACTATATGGCACACTTTACCCGGATGCAAAGGGACTTGGTATCAGAACTCTTCACTTCCTTTTCTGAGTTGCCTCTGGAGAATCTTAAATTGGTGTCTCCAAACCTATACTCTGACTTTCCTAGCTAATGCCTCGAGGTCGATCTCCAATGTGGTGGAGGCCTCCGCTTGAGCAGCGGGCACTGGCGTTGTCATTAGGCTTAATGCCTGGCTTCCCTTTTGCAGGTTTGTGGAAAACTTCAAGGTGTCATTCACCAATGCCCCTTTCGACAGGTCATCCTTGTTTGGTCCTTCGGTCAAAGAAACTTTAACCCGTAGCGAGCAGGAGGGAAAAGACTGCCCATGGTCAGGGTCAAGTTCTCTACTCCCTAGCGATCCTTCTCCAAGACTCAGAGGGGTAGTAAACTCTGGTTCCACAAGTCTCAGTCTTCTGTCCAGGATGCTCCACAGGAACCATCTTCCAATGGTCAGGGAAGGGGGTTTGACAGATGCTGCCCCAGAGGCAGAAGGGGGTCCACAGAACCAGGGCTCCTGAGAACCTTTCTTGGGGAAGCCCCCTCAGCATTCCTGAAGTGCTGCTCAGCTGTCCTGCACTGGAGACCATCGGGGGTCATCTCTTCCTTCACCCACTAGCCTGGACAAGTATTACCTCCGATCAGTTGGTGTTAAACATTGTGTCCAGGGGTTACTTCATATCCTTTTTTCAGCCCCCTCCAACTCAAAAATGTCTCCTGGATGTTCCACCCTGCCAAAGGGAGTTGGCCCTTCTAGAGGTTCGAGACCTCCTTCAGAAAAGAGCCATCCAGGAGATCCCAACAGGGCAACAAGGGTCCAGAACTTACTCTCACTTCTTAGTGCCCAAAAAGACCAGGGATCTGCATCTATTCTGGACCTCAGTGTGTTAAGTCTGTCAAGAAGTCGAAGTTCCAGATGGTCACTTCAGTAGATTCTGTCTCTGCTGTGAAAGGACGATTAGATGTGCTGAGTGGATCTCAGGGATGTGTGCTATCACATCAAAATAGGGGCTTCAGGAGATACCTGGGCTTCCAGCTGGGGGCCAATAATCACTAGTTCAGAGCCCTGCCCTTTGGTGTCATCTCTGCCCCTCAGGTGTTTACCAAATGTATGGCAGTCGTAGCAGCCCATCTCAGACTGCAAGGTTTCCAGGTCTTACCATACCTGGATGATTGGCTCCTCGCAGCACCTGCAAGGCATCAATTCTTTCTGGCCACGGATTACACAGTCTCTTTCAAGACTTGGGCATCACAGTCAGCTTGCCCAAATTTCATCTTGTCCCTTGTCAGCCTAGAATTTATCAGGGTCCTTCTGGGCATGGTGTCAGAGACTGCAGCATTTCCCCCATCCAGAGTCAAGATGATTCGGGAACAAGTCAGTTTCCTTCTGGATCTGGAATGGCCCTCAGTCCGTTTAATCTTCCAAGCCCTAGGTTCAGTGGCAATTCAGTTAGTCTCTCACCAGATATCACATGTGAGTTCTACAGTGGACCCTTGCAGTGGTCAGCTCATCTTCATCCCATGTCCATGACAGTCAGGATTTCTCAAGTCTGCAAACGTTACCTTGCTTGGTGGCTCCAAGCTGTGTATCTTCTAGGTAGACCCTTCTGTCTTCCCCAAGCCACAGTGACCATGGGCACCTCCCTGTTGGGGTAGGGGGTATTATTGGAGAAGGACTGTCCAAGGCACGTGGTCCCCCTTAAAGACCATATTTCACATCAGTATCCTGGAGATGAGCAGTCCTAATGCTGGAAGGCTTCCAAGATTGTCTCTCTTTTGGGGCCATTGCAATTCAGTCAGGCAACATGGTGGTCTGGTACATCAACAAGCAAGGGGAACACTATTTTATCCCCTGTGCAGAGAGGCCATGAGAGTGTGGGAATGAGTGATGTCTTCCAGATGCTTTCTTCTTGCAATGCATATTCCTGGCAGTTCCAACATCATAGCCAACAAACTCACGAGTGGTCCCTAAATCTGTCAGTGGCAAGTTGAATGTTCGACCGCTGGGGACTTCCTTGCTGAGATCTTTTTTGCCTGTCTGGTCAATCACAAATGCAGCAGTTACTTCGCCCTGATCTCCCCGCAACAGAGGAGTCACCCAGTGGCTGCTGGGTCTTTCATATGCCTATACCCCAACTCCCCTAATTCCCAATGTCTTACAGAAAGCTTGTTGCCTGAAGACTCCCCTCCTCCTCATTGCCCCCTTCTGGGCTCATCGGGCATGGTTTTCCCTCCTTTGGTCTCATCTGAAATGTCCACCCTGTTTATTAGATCCCATTCCAGATCTCATTTCCCGTCCTTGGGAGCTTTCAATTTGCAATATTTTGTCCCTTTGTCTACTTGGTACTTCCACTTCCAGTAATTCTTTCCCAGTACAGGCTTCCTTCCCCAGTTAATACCATTATTTTGGCTTCCCAAAAGCATTCTACCAAGAGGGTGTATTCCAGCAAATGGAGATTTTCTATCTGGGCAAAACAGTGCAATCTAGACCCCTTTTCAGCATCTGTCCTGGACATCTTGATGTTCCTGGCCTCTTACAATAAGGAGCTAGTTTTTCTACAATTAATCTCCAACTGGCCTGTATCTCCAACTTCCATTTGAGCGAGTGTCCCACTTTTTCTTCTAGGCTGTGTAAGGCCTTCCTTAAAGGGATCTTTCTGCTCAGGCCTCCTGTCAAGGATCCCACCCCTCCTTGGGATCTCACTCTGGTGCTGCAGTCTTTGACACAGAAGCCCTTTGAGCCTGTGGCTGCCTGTGACCTTAAATTCCTGTCTTGGAAGACTGCCTTTTTGGTGGTGGTTACTTCAGCTGGGAGGGTCTCTGAATTTGCAGGCTCTTTGCATAAAGTCTCCCTTCATGGTATTCCGTAAGGATAGGGTCTCTCTCAGGGCCAATCCTTCCATTGTCCCTAAGGTAGCTTTGGAGGTGAATCTTAATCAGTCTATTCAACTTCCTGTGTTCTTTCCTAATTTTTCCAATGAGGGAGAATACCATTTGCATTGTTTGGATGTTCATAGACAGTTGCGTTTTTATCTCAAGCAGACGGAAAATGTTCTAAAGTTTGATAGTCACTTTGTTGCCTTTTCTCAGGCTAGGAGAGGTCAAGTGGTTTCCAAGGCATCATTTTCTCATTGGATTGCCAGTTGTATTTCTTACATTTACAAATGCAGACACCTGGAGCTCACCGGACCAGTCAAAGCTCACTACTAGGGCGGTAGCCACATCATCTGCCGTCTTGGCTAAACTTTCTTTAAACGAGATTTCTGCTGCTGCCACTTGGTCTAATCACCATACCTTTGTTGTTCATTGCAAGTTAGATTTGGTGTCCAGGAGCAGGGCTTCCTTTGGTGGTTATGTGCTCCAGCATATCCTTCCATGATGCCTCCCAGCGTTAGTAGCAGCTGGAGAGACTGACCCATCCGTGATCAATAATAACACAGATAGCATCAGATAGTTATGTACTTACCGTAACTTGTAATCTATGTTACCCAGTGTCACTATTCATCATGTTCCCACCCTCCCCCCCCCCCTTCTGGTGAATGGGGAGTTAGTGAGGGATGTATCCCTTCATCTTTATAAGCACTATTCACTGCCTCCTTTTACTATCCAGCAAACTTGATCTGAGGGTTGTGGGTAGCAAAGGATCTTGGAAAGGGGAGGACTTGGGCTCAGGAGCTGTTGTCTTAGTTGCCGGCTCTGATCAGATGTCTGATCCAACACCCATCCATGATGAATGACATTGGATAGCACATATTCCAATTTATGATAAGTACTCTTTTTTTTTTTTTTTTTACACTTACTCTAGGCCTAAAGCATGAAATGGACATGCGACTGCATAGAGCTAGCTTCACCCTGAGGACAGTCTGAAGGAGTGTAAAATCTCTGGGAGTTCACAGTCAAAAAAGGGATACATACCTGGTTCCAAACTATGGTGGTAAAGGTCTCCGTGATCCTGTTGCCTAAGAAGCAGCATTTCAATAAAAGCCATCAGGAGAAATGCCAGTAGACTGAGGGCATCCTGTTGGATGACTTGGGTCTTCCTAGATCAGGTGATGGGCGAGACGTTTTTGCAGCCCTCGATTTAGGAGTTGGTCTATGCTGAGGCCCTCTGGTGTAGTTGCCCTGCAGGCTGCCATGCCATCAACTTCTCACTTGACCTTCCAGACTGGGACTTTCTGTGCCTCCCAACACAGAGACAGCCTCTGTGCAGAAGGTTTGTGTGCTCATTACAGAAGTGGAGGGAAGAATTCCCATATTTGTTCACAAGGAAGTGATTGAAGACCAGATTGAGATCTCTGTCAACCAGATTTCAACCCGTGGCCTTCTCTGTGGTTTTGTTTGATCCCATGGACCAACCAGCTTGTCTCTGCCTAGTCAAACAGTGCCTTAGTCCCTTCCATTTCCCAGGCTGTTTCATAGCATCTGTGCCCGCCAACTTATGATTTTGTCCTTTTTTAAAACTAAGAAACCAGCTCTAGAAATCATTTGAGGTGCCTGGGGCCCTCCAGAAAGGGAATGGTGCAACCTACTGCTGCTGATTTAGATCTTTTTTCTCTGAAGCAGATCTGGCCTGTGTAGGGTCACTTCTTCTCCACTCAACCATGTGCTTCTACCACAAAGGACTGCCTATCCTTTGCATTCATAAGAGAGACTTTCTCCGTCATAGACTCCTTTCATAAGATGGAGTTTCAGTAGGAGCCAAGAGAGTACTCAGAGGCCCAGTGTTGATATACTGCTTCATTGGTCTTCCTCTTAGAGCACTTGCTGGTCCTGCAGTCATGGGTGCCCTAAATGATGCAATTCAGTACCTCTGTAAAGCCACATTCCATCCTCCTTGCACATAGAAAACCTGACTGTTTACAGGATTAAGAATTCACATGCCTTGTACAAGAACTCTCTCAGCAGATCTAGTTGTGTTAATTCCAGTAAGGAATCTGCCCAGGCTCCGTCCAGGAACCCATTTCCCAATAATAAGGACAAGTAGAACACTTTATGGATTTGGGGAAAAAGGTTTATACTTCCTCTACCCTGGCCTTCAAAGCCTTGAACTGCCAGATCCACATGCTTACATTTCAGCAATCCCTGCCGAAAAAAGATAAACGGTAAGGCAGAAGAGATTTCAGATAATCTGAAACATGAGCTACTTTTTAGCTGTGATCTCTTCAGAAAGTCAAGTGTTCAAAGAAATGTGGATCTCATTTGGTTTATGCATTATCCAGAGCAGCAGCATATAGGGTCTGTAAATTATATATATGCTTGGCTGAAGAATCAGCCCCTGCCAGATCATGTAAAGACCAATGCTCTTTTACTGCATTCCCTTGGACATTGTCCTCTGGACTTCTAAAGATGTTGGCTTTGTTTTGCTTTCTTCCAGTTTCTTGAAATTGGTAAAGGTGCCTTTTCAAGTCTAGTCACCGTTCATAAACAAAAAGGCAAAATTCAGGAAAGAATGGTAAGCAAGCGTGGGGACTTAAATTGGAGGGAATCTGTTGTGACTCAGGCTTCCTCCTCTCTTCCAACTCCATCCTTTTCTTCCCTCTGGTGAGTTGAGCGGAGGAACCTTATTCAGTTTTTTGTTAAAAACTGAAGTCATTACATAGGAGAAATGCATCCTAAAAAAAAAAAAATCCACCAAGGTTACATTTTCAAGATACTGCAGATGGCAGGGAGGATTTCCAATTCTAAAAGACTAGGTCAAGGTCATTGTGACCCTGTGCATGTTGAGAAATATGTAGGAGGAAAAGACCAATAAAAAATTCTCCTCTAGGAGAAGAGGGCACAAGCTATTAAAGACTGTTCTTTGTACCAAGAAAAGAAGGCAAGAATGAGCCTCCATGATAGTTTCTTATTGTCCGAATGTTCAGCATGTAAGCATTCTAAAGCCTTTTACCTCTGCTATCCAGCCCTCATGATCACAGTGAACCTAAATGCTGCTGATCTCAATTGCCAAGGGTCAGAAGTTCTTCGCATTTGCAGTGTAGCCCATGTTACCTCTACTACAAGAGGTTTTAAGGCATCACACAGTGGAAAATTTAGTTTTTCTAGGTTTTTCCTGTATTTTCACATTTGGTTGGGAAAATATTACCACGTCACCTCTTTGCCTTTGGTTTGTCTACTGCACCCAGCATCTTTACCAAATGCCTGTCCGCATTAATAGCTTTCTCCAGGCCAAAGGGCATTAACATGTTCATTTATTTTGGTGCTTAATTTCCTTAACCACTTCACAGTGTCTGATGACTTGCAACAGTAATCAAAACTAACTCAAAAATAAAGTAAATTTTGTAAAGGATAACTCTGTTGGAAATGTAGATTCTGCAAGTAGTAACACAACAGATTGTAATTAGGCACCGTTCTAATGTAGCAAACAATGCAACAAGTAGCTATGTCACAAAATATGTTTATCTTTAACTCATTACATCTGACTGTCGCCTCCAGGTGCATCTGCAGTTAACTCCTACTGATGCCTCTAGGGGTCAAATATTTCTTTGCTCATATTTGCTTCAATAATTCTAAAACCTTGCTATGTACAAGGTTTTAAAATATTTCATCTTAAAGCTTACACAATGGCAAATTTAACTGCATTAATATTTGACCACTGTCTAGTGGTTGTAAAAAGAAAGTAATTGTTTTTGATTTGTACAGGTATACTTTTCACATTTTTCTAAATATCTTTACAACCAAGTAACACAGAACTCCTTAGCCTCTTATGAAAACACTCGGCTAGTTGAATAAAATGCTGCTGACTGTGTGTGTAACCTGAATGGTTGCTGAGATATTGTAAGTTGTTTACAAACAACAGTTATTGTGATTTATAAAATTCAGTTTAAGACCTAGAACCGAAAGAATGCTACCACTATAAAAATAGTGTGCGCTGAATAATCTGCCATTTATACTATCATAACCACTATGGTTCCAGAGATATGAACATTTGTTTGAAATGTGAGGACACAATTTGATTATGTCAAAAGGCTTAGGCTCCGCCCATTGGAAGTTACAGTGCAAACTTCCTGAGCTCCATTGGAGTGAATAAGTTAACCAGAATGCTGTTTAACTTGCCCTTCCATCAGCAACTCAATGCAAACATTGCAAAAGTCAGTTTTGAAAACTGTAACAAAGTTCAGAAGTATTCCATGGGGTAGCCATCCACAGAATATGGACAGATTTGGGCAGATTCAGAAAAGTAAGACTAGAAAAAGGCAGAGTCACAAATGCTGGCTGTAAGCCATCAAAAATTGCTTGCTGTAAAAAAGTAAATGTCCACACTACCATAGGTATTCCCTTCAAACTCTATTTGAAATCTCCATATCCTGGAATGTCAAGTAGGTAGCTGGCAAATACCAAGCCTCCATTCTAGCCAAAATTCTTGTCTAACAATAAAAAGAATCCCATACTACACAGCAGAAGAGCAACAAAGTAATCTAAAAGGAGATTTTGCATAAATGTGCATACCAAATATATCAGCACTCCACAGACTGGCAACCACCCATCACCATTGCCGGAAGTCTTCCTGTCCTCCATTAGTGTATTTTTACCTCTGTGACTGTCATGACAGATTCTTTGGAGGGAAAAGCCAAGGTAATGGATTTTACACTGAATTGTTTCAGGGATCTAGATCTTTGATCAGTCTAAAGTCCAGCCTTCTTCCCCCACAGAACCTCTTCCTTGGTGCATGTCTAGACATGAGCCTTCCTTCTCTGATCCGATACTTCTAGAGCATTCTTTGATGGAAGGAAATTTCAGCTAGGGAGTTTTGCAGGGTGCCAAGCTGTATGCTTCATACATTCTGATTTTGCTCTTGGTCTGCCTACATTTGAGAGAACTTCGGTGGTATCTCAAACTGGATTTGTTTGTTATGTTTGTGGTAAATCTCTCACTGGGTAAGCAAGAGCCTGTTCCACGAATGCCACTACTGCCTCCACAGCATCCCTAGGGAAGGATATTACACAGGATATCATTGCAGCTGGCACCTGGTCTTATCTGTACATATTTCCTAGGTACTGTATTCTGGAAACCTTCTCAACTGCCAGGGCTGAAGTTTGTCCTTCAAAGTTTGCTGTCTTAGCAAGTGTATTCTGCTGTCCATCTTTGTCTTGGGATCTTCCTAAAAAATAATGGTTGCAGCAGATGGACAACCCAATAATCAAACGTAGCAAACCGCCAGCAACAAAGTAAAACCAAAAACAACACCAAACTGCTGTAGTACCAATAACAAGTCCACCTGTAATCCAAAGGAAGTAATTTATTGTTCCAACACAAACACAATGAGATGAGATAAGCGCTTTCGTCACCAGGACTTCAACAGATCTAATGTAACATTGTCCATAAGCATTTTATATATATGAACACATCATGTGACTAGGACACTCATCAAAATAAATTAATTAGTGATACACTCAAATAAAAACTCCAATAAAATACGCATGTTAAATACACTTAAATACATAGAAACAAATTTTATAAAAATAGAAATCTGAAAAAATGTGATACAAAATGAAAAATACCTGCTTTTTATCTTATTCTACACCCTAATAAAATATAAAATGCTTTATAAAATACTAGCCCTATATCTTAATTCAGGCTTAATGCTAATACTCTCATTAAGCCCTGGAAAAAATGTGGCATTTAATTTGAATTGCCATTTGGATTCCGCCCTTAATTTATTTTTCCAATCGCCCCTCTAATATCCATGGATACTATCTCCAGGATAGCAAAGGTGAAACCATGACTGGGGTTTAAGGAGATGTGTTTACTTGATGCATTTTTATCATCATTCTTGTTAATGCTGTAAACATGTTCATATATCCTACGGTTAAGCTTCCTTTCTGTCTTTCCCACATAAAAACAGGTGCATGCAGTACAAGTAGCCAAATACACTAAACCCGTAGAGACACAGGAACTTTGTACAAAGCGGATATCTAAGTCAAAAGGCTGTAACTTCAAAAATTCATGTGTTAGGATTTCCAAGGACTATGTTAAGGAATGTTTTACATCCTATGTTTATAGGAAAACAACTTTTTCTAATGATTATTTAGAATTCTCACGCAACCATCCACCTTACACCAAGAAAAATATAGTTAAAGGGCAGATGGTGAGGGTTATGAGGATGTGTTCTGAATTAAGTTTGGTGAAAGAGGAAATAAATAAGGTAAAGGAGATGTTTTTGGAAAGGGGTTATCCCTCTGATTTTGTGACAAATGTAAGGGATGAAGTTATTGGACTTTGGAATGACAGATACGTACCACTTCTAGGTATGGGTGGTGACCATGTGATAAACAACAGGAGTGACTATAGGGATTTTTCGCAGGCTATGGTAATAACTTATGGGGAAACATCTAATGAAGTGAAGAAAATAATACTTAATTGGTCTATGTTGAAATGTAATAATGATATTTTTAAACTTATGGGCCCTGAGCCTATTTTTACTTATAAGGTAGATTCATAGGTTCATAGGTTCATACTAGGCTATCTGCCCGAGGGCATTTACAAGCCTAGCCCATCGTTTTGTGGCTTATGCCACCCCTTTAGTATGGGGAACTATACCCATTATTTTGCTGTGCCTCTGTCGAGCAGTGACACTGAGGTAATCCCTGGGGTATATCTGCGATCTCCCATCCATTGGTCAAGATTTCTCTTGAACAAGGCCAGCAAGGTGCTCTGCCTCACATGTACCGGGATTTTGTTCCACAGCATAGGGAGTCTTTGGGTGATGAATCTATCCCTCCAGCACGTCCTATTAATAGCCGTGTCAAGGTTTAAGTCTCCGCCCTTGTGGCTCTGATGGATCTAGATTTTTGAGGTGAAGCATATTCATCAAATCTGGGTTTGACATGGCCTTGTATGTTAGGCAAAGGTCACCTCTGAGCAAGCGGTAAGCGACTGAATAGAGCTGGAGTTCTTTCAGTCGGGCAGCATAGGACAGATTTTTGAGACCCTTTATCCTTTTGGTGAGGAACTTTTGTGGCCTCTCCAGCTGCTGCAAGTGTCGGGTCAGATACATTCCGAATGGGGCATTGTACTCAATCATTGGTCTGATGAGTGATGAGTAAAGGGAGACTATGACCTCCCTTGATCTAGATGAGAATCCCTTCATGATAAGGTGGGCAATGTAGAAGGTCTTCCTAACTACTTTAGCTACATGGGTGTCGAATGACAGACTACTATCAACCTGGGTCCCCAGGTCCCTGATAACTTCTTCTGTGCTCAGTGGATTGCCACCTATTTGGTAGTTAGGGGTAACCTTGTTTTTCCCGAAGGGTATGACTATGCATTTTTTGGCATTTAACTTTAGGCCGTGGCTCTGGCACCAGTTATCCAACTTAAAGTTTTTGCTGGACCATAAAGTGAAAATACACACTAATAAGAAAGGTGTGGTTGTTGCGATTACTGCTCGTTCATTAATGAAAATGAATTTTTGAAGTTACAGCCTTTTGACTTAGATATCCGCTTTGTACAAGGTTCCTGTGTCTCTACGGGTTTAGTGTATTTGGCTACTTGTACCGCATGCACCTGTTTTTATGTGGGAAAGACAGAAAGGAAGCTTAACCGTAGGATATATGAACATGTTTACAGCATTAACAAGGATGATGATAAAAATGCATTAAGTAAACACATCTCCTTAAACCCCAGTCATGGTTTCACCTTTGCTATCCTGGAGATAGTATCCATGGATATTAGAGGGGGCGATTGGAAAAATAAATTATTAAGGGCGGAATCCAAATGGCAATTCAAATTAAATGCCACGTTTTTTCCAGGGCTTAATGAGAGTATTAGCATTAAGCCTGAATTAAGATATAGGGCTAGTATTTTATAAAGCATTTTATATTTTATTAGGGTGTAGAATAAGATAAAAAGCAGGTATTTTTCATTTTGTATCACATTTTTTCAGATTTCTATTTTTATAAAATTTGTTTCTATGCATTTAAGTGTATTTAACATACATATTTTATTGGAGTTTTTATTTGAGTGTATCACTAATTAATTTATTTTGATGAGTGTCCTAGTCACATGATGTGTTCATATATATAAACTGCTTATGGACAATGTTACATTATATCTGAAGTCCTGGTGACGAAAGCGCTCATCTCATTGTGTTTGTGTTGGACAACCCAATAATGTTTGAGTATATTCACTGCTGCCACCTCCTTTTCCCTTGTTTCTTCTGTTTAGCCTGGGTTGGGTGGCATCTAATTTCTGGCTTCTTTGTCATTTCCTTATCAGGCCCCCTTCTGTTTTATCTTTGTATAATACCTGAAGAGGGGATATTTTGGCTGTCTGGGGTGGTTCCCTATTTATCTACTAGGGCTTTGGCACCAATGTCTTCACCTAGTTTTGCAAGAAAGATTTGAGGACCGCATCAGCTGATGACTCTTACTCCACTGATATCCTTATGTGGTTGTTGGAGGGAGTTAACCAAAGCCTTGGAGGAAGGTAAAGTTTGCTAGCTGCAGGCAGGCAGATCTAAAGAAGTAAGGGTTGCAAGATTTCCAAGATGGTTTCACACTGATTCTTTTCTCCCAGTGTGAAAACAAACCGAGACAAAGGAGTGCCACTGAAACTGTTATTAGGATAAAATTTGGTTACTGCCTACTAAGTACACTGCCTGGATGTCAGCAAAGAAGAAATGGGGTGAACCTGAAAAAAATCAACCAGAAAAGAAGAAAAAACACTGGAAAGGATCCTGCAGCTGTTTAGCAAAAAGCAGTTCAAAGTTCCGTTTTGGTTCGAGAGATAGCATCCAGTAATTTAGTTGAAAAAAAAATCAAATGTACTCTGGATTAAAATTCAAACAATGAAGGAATTTATCAGTTCAAATAAAAAGCTAGAAAAAATCAAGCTTTAACTAGCTATTCAGGTGAACTAATAAAACTGCAAAAATTAGAGGCTGGAATGAAAAGGCTGGCTGAGTATGGGGGCTTCTCAAGAAGAGTTTTCAAAAAAATGGAGTTGGAAGATTGTGCATGCAGAGAATCTGGAATTTTCTGTTCTCAGAGAAACTGTAAGGAACAGACTATTAATTTTATGAAAGCAAAAGTAATCCAACTGGACTGAGGTTTCACAGCAGGATTTGTTAATTGGAAGGGGACCATCAAGTGCATGTTCCAAATGTGTCCATGAGAAAGCAGCCAAAACCTATATTAATAAAGATTCAGTCATATCAAGAGAAAGTTTATTGTAACAAAACTGGGACGGGGGAAAGTATCAAAAATTGAAGACAGAGGATGGAAAATGATCGTTCACTGTACAAGCAGAAGAGAAGCAAATTACGGCACAATCTGGAAATGTTGAGAGGCAGGTGTGGGACTCGAGCTGTTGTATCCAACTGTTTTAGAGATTTTTTTTCCCTGGAAGATGAAAGACATTTTTGATGCAGAGCAGGCTAAAGTGGAAATAGTTATCCAACAAAAAGTGAACCAGCAAGCAGAGTGGGACTGTGATTCTCATTCCTCTGACAATAAAGCTCACAGACTTTGCAATTGAAACCTTTTTCCAGTGTGTTCCAAAGAAAAATGTTTGAGAGACTGAAAAAGCACAGGAATTGGGTGGAAGATTCAGAAGTACCTTTGACTTGAGTCAGAGTCCAGTGTTGGGAGATGGAGATTATCGGGAAGACCAGCAACCCTGAAATTAGTGAATAAGTATGAGATTATGAAGCATCAATCACATTTGTGAAATTTTCCAAATAAGTGGCTGAGAAAGGACTGGGTGTTAACTTTGTTAAACACGTGGGTGGACTGCAAATAATATACCCCCATATTATGTATTTAATGTTTAGAAGGACACTGAAGAGAAGAAAGCAACTGACTTTTTTCATGATGTAAACTGCATGTTACATTGCAAAGCAGTTTTGTTATAGTGTGCAGTCAGGTATTTTGAAGGTGGAGGGGAGGGTTTTGACTGCTGTAGGAGTTTGATATTAAGTACTTTTTAGTTGTAAAAATTATGGGTTTTACAGTATAGCAAGAGAAGAAAGGCTGAATAGAAACAAGTTTAAGTTAATGTGCTGTGATGGGCTGGAGAGTAAGTCTGCACTTATATGTAGAAGTAAAATTATTTTCTTTGGTTTTACAAGGGTGAATAGATTAATGTCACTGGTAGAGCTCTTTTGAGTGTGTACTTTTAACTCCTAGTGGGCGTGACTTCAACATTTAAAAATTGAAGTTATCACCTTACATTTTTAACAAATACCCATTGACAGAAGTCCTATATCAATACAATTGTGTTTGCTATAATGTATGCTTCAAGATAAAATTTTCCGATACCTTGTATGTAACATGGTTTTGGAATTATTAATGTAAATATGAACAGGCAATATTTGACGCCTAGAGGAGCAGTAGGGTGCAACTGCAGAAACGCCTGGAGACGTCACTTGGCTGTAATGAGTTTGCAACCAAGTGACATCTGCAGGTGCTTCTGTAGTTACATCCTAGTGATGCTTGTAGGTGTAAAATATTGCTTGTTCATATTTGCATTAATTTTAAAACCATGCTACATACAAAATATTTCATTATAAAGCTTGTACAATGGCAAATGCAACTGTATTGATATTTGACCTATGTCTAGTGTACGTAGAAATATCTTAATTGCAGTTTGTTTAATATTCATTTATACTGTCACTGTCATAACTTTCATGCTTTTCTAAATATCTTGTCAACCAAGTAGCATAGAAAGAACTGCTTAATCTTGTAAGAAAGCTGTTACTAACGCTATGGATGTTACTTGAGTGGTTGCTGAGATTTTGTAAGTTATTTACAAAATATTACAAATGTAATGGTTACTGTGACTTATAAAATCCGGTTTAGGAGCTAAATCCTAAAGAATACTACCATAATAAAACAGTGTATGCTGAAGAGTTTGCAATATGCACTTCTTTCGTAACACCTGTGGTTCCAAAGATGTTAACATTTTGTTTGAAATGTTAGGTGATCATTTGATTCTGTCAAAGCTTAGGCTGCACTCATTGGAAGTTACTGTGCAAACTCCCAGATCTCTTTTGGAAGAAATAAGCTATAAAAGTAGGCCTGAGAATGAGACAGAATGATGAAAGCTATGAACAGAACTAAACTTCTTGCATCTACAAATGATTGGCTTTTTTCATTAGCAAATGTTCTGTGTGAGAAAGTCTGCAGTTGAAGGCAGTTGGCCAGGGGAATTCTGTACATTGTGTTCCGAGTGAAATTTACAAAGACAGACATCACAGATGAACAGGTGAGAGCTGCACTCTCCAAAGCAAAAAACACAGCAAATGGGACCGGACGGTGTCCCGGGCTGCATCTTACATGAGCTACAAGATTAACTTAACCCTCACATTAAGTCACTGTTCAAGCTCAGCCTTACCACAGGATATGTACCCAAGGAATGGCATACAGCAACGGTGGTCCCGCTCCACAAGGGAGGTGGCACAACAGACCCCGGAAACTATCACCCTATAGGCCTGACTAGCCTGGTCTGCAAAGCTATGGAGCTTATCATCATGGAACTCAAACAATGACATCGGAAACCTTCAGACACTGGATCCTATCCAGTTCAGCTTTGTTAAGGGCAGATCTTGCCTCTTGAACCTGGTCGACTTCATTGAAACAGTTACCAGGGCCATAGACAAAGGGAGGGTAGTCCACACAGCCTACCTGGACCTCGCAAAAGCCTTCGACACAATACCCCACTCAGGAATCATAAATAAGCTCACTAGCTTAAATATCAACCCCTATGTCACAAGATGGGTTGCAAACTGGCTCAGGGATAGAACCCACATGGTCAGAATTGCAGGTGCCTTGTCAGACTCTAAACCAGTCACAAGTGGCGTCCCACAAGATTCAGTCCTGGGACTTCTCTTGTTCGGTATTTATTTCTCTGAGGTACAGGCAAACACAGGAGGACTATGGCTGACTAAGTTCGCAGATGACTGCAAACTGGGTGCCATAATAGACTCTCCGGCTGACACAAGCATCCTCCAAAAGGGTCTCACAATGCCAAAGCCATGGCCTGAAGCTAAATGCTAAAAATGCATAGTCATCCTCTTTGGGAAAAGCAAAGTGCCCACAGACTACTACACAGGAGGTAATCCATTAAGTACGGAGGAAGTAATTAGGGATTTGGGGACCCAAGTAGATAGTAATCTCTCCTTTGACAATCATGTTGCCAAAGTGGTTAGAAAGACCTTTTATATAGCCCACCTCATCACGAAAGGTTTCACATCTAGATCAAGAGAGGTCTTTGTGCCGCTCTATTCATCACTCATCAGGCCCATAATTGAATACAGTGCCCCATTTAGGATCTACCTTACCCGATACCTGCAGCAACTGGAAAGACCCCAAAAGTACCTCACCAAGAGGATCAAGGGACTCAAACAGATGCTATATGCAGTTAGGCTAAAGAAACTCCAGCTCTACTCAGTTGCTTACCGCCTACTCAGAGGCGATCTGTGCCTGACATATAAAGCCATGTCCAACCCAGAATTAATGGACATGCTCCACCTCAAGAAATCCAAATCCCTTAGAGCTACACGCTCCAGAGACTTAAACCTCAGCACAGAAATAAATAGGGCATGCTGGAGGGACAGATTCATATCTCAGAGACTCTGTTCACTCTGGAACAAAATCCCAGTCCAGGTTAGGCAGAGCCCCTCACTGACCCTCTTCAAGAGAAATCTTGACAAGTGGGTGGGAGATCGTAAGTATACCCCCGGGATCTCTTCTGGGTCCCTGCTAGACAGAGGCACAATAAACTAACCGTAAAGGGGCTATATTCTGTGACCTACTATTTCAAAGGCACAGTCTACAAATCTAAAAGTGTGGCGAAAGCCAAACACACACTGGCTAGGCTTGTAAATGCCCTAGGGCAGATAGCCTAGTATCAACCTATGAACCTATCTGCAAGTTCGCTGTTTTCCCTCTCTTTTCCAACTACTTTTACATAGAGCTGGCTGCAGATGCAAGCAACTAATCTTGAGTTTTGAGCATCCTTTGCTGGGAGAAATGCAAACTGTAAATGTACAATGATAAGCTGTTCAGAGAAAGTTTTGAAATTGTGTGAAATGTACAAGAGAAAGTAGCTTACAAGCAGCCTTAATACTGTAATACATTTAACAAAACAATGTATAATTTAGGTTTTTTTTTTTTTTTTTTTTTTTTTAAAGTAGCCAGTGTGCTTTTTGTTATGGCTAAAGTTTTGTAAAAAGAATACAAGGTGTTTTTCACATCAGATGAATAGAGATAAAAGAACAGACAAATTTATGAGAACGCAAGCTGTAATGTGCTTTAGCATGGGTAACTTAAATTTTAGATTAAGTTCTGCCTGTGGGTGTGGCTGTCAATTTGAGGAAATATCAGGAGGGTTAAATTTCATTTGTTAAAAATGTACACATTTGTTTTTTTTTTCTAAGTTAATAGTGGATGGGGTGTTTTTAAAGCATTCTAGTTTTTGAATGTTTTTAGTACAGCAAAACGTGTTGGTATGACAGGTTCAAATGGAGTTAAGAAACTATAAAAAGATCAACCTGCCAAGCATTAGTGCATACTTTTGTAGCACATATGTTGGAAATACACATTCAAAAAGTGTCAAGTGGTAACAGTAGCTTTTTATCACAATTACCATTATTGTCCAAAGTATATTGTAATGTAAATGGCCTTCAGGTGTAAACAAAAGGGAGAGTATTGAATTATATTGCTATGTGCACTGTGTATTACTTAATGCTGCAGGATTTTTGTTTAGGTAGAAATTATGTGAATTTGACAAAAGGTTTTTAGGATGGATATTCAGCAGACTATCAGGGATGAAGGATAAGGGGAGTAGCAAAATTGATACAGGGGCTCCCATAGTAACAAAAGAGGAAATAATGACTAATGGTAGATGTGTGATAGTAAGGAGCTATTCGTAAAGGAGGAGGATTATATGCTATCATGTATTTATATTCCACCAAAAGATGATATGGAGCTTAAAAAAATAGGAAAAATCCACTTTCAGCAGGGAATTTTACTTTTAGATGAGGACTGAAACTTGATTTGCAGTAGTAAGGATGTATCATGAGGACCTAGAAGGGAAAATATAAGAAAAGAGGGTAGATTTCTGAAGAAATGTATGAAAATATTTACTAGAGCTAAAATAACTGAATATGGGATATTTAGAAAAGGGTAGGAGCAAACTGCATAGAAAAAATGGAAATTGTGGGAACAATACATGCAGAATAATGGAGGAGTGGGGTTTAAGGAAAGATAGAAATTGAGCAGTTTTATTTTGGATTGATTGTATAAAAGCATGCATGGATGTACATTGTTTGTAACTGTGAACATGTTAACATTTTGTTTTCTTTTATATAAATGTATGTTTGTCTGTGTCTTGAATGATAATTTAATAAAGGTGTAAAAATATGAAAATATTTGGTATGGACAATGTGAATTCAGTAGTAAGAGCTCTGATATAATTTACATATTATTAACACAAGATGCTTGGGTTAGGCTGGATAGAAATATTTAACAGGAATGTGTCCATTTAATTAAAAGCTTTGACATGTATCCAATAGCTGTTTCAGATTTTGTACAAAAAAACTAGGGTAAAAGTGCAGGGTAATGAAATAAGAGACACTGACACTTCCACATCCATCTGTTAAGAAGAGGAATTAAGGGATGGGTAGTGCAAATTATTAGTTATTGTGGAAGATAGAAATTTCTCCAGAAAGAATAGCTAATGTGTGGAATAAAATGAACATGGAGTTTAGAAATGAGAGTGAGTTAAGAAATGGGAATTAGAGGGGCTGATAAAGATTAAAGTATTGCAAAATAATGGACACCTCACAGAACAAGAGAAAAATAAGGGAGTATTTTGATAATGTGCAAGAGTTCAGAAAGATTGTTAAGCAACTATTTTTAATAGCTCCAGACAAAAAAAAAGTCTAGCACAGCAACTTAGGGAGCAGAAAGTAGCAAAGGATTTCTGAACACAAATGAAAATATTTATGGAAAAAGACTTAATTCTACCAAGATTAGGGGAAGATGAAGCTTGGCAACTAATAGTTAAGATAGGAGAAGATGAGATAAAAATGGTCAAGTATAATAATCTGCAGGTAAGTCTCCTGAAACAGATGGTATTCCTGTGGAAATTAGGGAAGAAAGTGATAAAGATCTGGAAGATTTTTGTTTAACTATTTAATAGTATTTGAAAGGGAGGGGGGAAACACCAGCATCTTGGAAGAAAGCTGCAGTAGCTCTGTTACCCAGAGAGAGTTGAGACCCATCAGACAGAGACACACACCTATTTTAATTTTAAACCACAAAGTTTTTGCCAATACTAGCTAAAAGAATGGCAACAGCATTGTCAAAATTAATAGATATGGATCGATGTGATTTTTGTGGAGGAGAGGCAAATATTTGATATTAATGGAATGATGATGATCCAGAGGAAAGCAGAATGCAAGCAAAATACCACTGTTGATAGGTTATGGTGCAGATAAAGCATTTGACAGAGTAAACTGGGATTTTGAGTAAGGCAATTGAAAAATTTGCATTCCCAGATGCAATAATAAGGTTAATTAGGAGGATATGTGAAGGATCAGAGGCAAGAAATTGAGAGGGTTCCTTCCAATAAGTTTGAAAAGAGGCAGCAGGCAGGGGTGGTGTGTTTTTCCCCATTTGTTGATCTCTTTATATTTAGATATAAGGAACTGAAATTCAAGGATATAATCGGTAGGGTGTCTGCGGTGGTGCAGCAGTTAGCGTTGTTGCCTCACAGCAAGAGGTACTCCGGTTTGATTCTTGGATGGGATGCCTTCTGTGGGGAGTCTGAATGTCCTCCTGCGATCATGTGGGTGTCCTCCGGGTGCTCTGGTTTCCTCCCACATTCCAAAGACCTGCAATAGTTGGATTGGACACTACATTGGCTGTGTGTGTGTGTGTGTGTGTGTGTGTGTGTGTGTGTGTGTGTGTGTGCGTGCGTGTGAATGAACTAAGGTGGCACAGCTAGCCACACAGCACTGTAAACCTTGGCTTCAGATTGTCACTGCAGAAGTGGCACTCTGACCCCATGTGCAAAATGGGAAAGGGGGTTGAGGATGGATGGATGGAAATCAGTATGGTAATCAAGAAACGTTTGCTTTATTTGCAGATATTTTGAATCTGATAAATCCAGAAAAGGATAATTTGGTGGTGTGGAACATTTTGAGACCATTTCATATCTGCAGGATATAAAATTAATGAAGATAAAGCAACGGCTATATCTGTGAATTATGTATTCACACACGACACTTTGCACCAATACCCATATTTATGGGAACATAAGATGAAGTATTTATAAGTGGATTAAAAGACATGTTATAGCAGCTAAGGATGTGAGAATAGACTATAAAGATAATACAAAAAAATTTGAAACTTGAAGCTCATGTGTATGTATATGAATAGTACGATACAAGAAGTGAAAACATTTTAGTTTTTATGTACAGGTCAGGAATATTTGTATCAACCAGAAGAAAAGCTGTGGGCACTAATTAATAAAAAAAAAAAATCTGGGAGGGAAGGAGTTAAATGGGAGATGTTGATCCTCCCAGTAGAACTAGATGGTTTAGGATTACCTGATATGATGGGATATTGTAGAGCTACACAATTAAGGCTTGCATACGTAACATAAGCAGAAGGTTCTAATTCAAAATGGAAAGGGATGATGATGTTGCAGAGTTCAAAATATTAGAAGTGTGGGATATTGGTTGCAAATCCTAAAGAAAGTTAGCAACCACATAGTTTCTGCAACTTTATGAAAATAATGGTCTGGATTTTAAGAAAATTTATTTTGGCATCTTGGTGCCAAAGCCATGGCTTAACACTCAATATGAAGCAATGCATTGTATTACCTTTTTGGAAGCTTTCCACCCCAGTAACTACATAGTCAGTATAACACCCCTATAAGTTAATTCACTAGTCATGGATCTGGGCATTCATGTACATAGTAACCTTGCCTTCAACAAATGTGTCCAAGGTGGTAAGAAAATCCTTTTGTGTTACTCAACTTGTAAGCAAGGGTATGGCATCTAGGTCCAGAGAGGTCATCATACCACTGTACCTGGTCATCATCAGACCCATCATAAAGTACAATGCCCCCTTTGGTATGTACCCGACCAGACATGCAGCAACTGGAACATCCACAAATGTTCCTTACAAAAGGAATACAGGAAGTAAACACAATCCATCCTACATTGATGGCCTCAGATCTCTGTCAGCATCATACAGACTTCAACGAGGTGATCTTTGGCATGCAAAATATCCTGGGCAAGGTTTGATGAACCTTTTGCACATTTGCAAAACAGTCAACATCAGAACTATTAGATTCAAATACCTAAATTTTGGTTTTGACATAAATGGGACATACTGTAGAGACAGATAATGTTACTCAAATATTTCCCAGTCTATGGAACAGGCTCCCATGCCATGTGAAGCAGAGTTAGTCTCTCTCCCTATTTAAGTGCAACTTGACCCACTGGATGGATAATTTGAAATTCACTCCTGGTCTACTGCCTATGTCTCTGATGAACAAAGGCAGTCAGTATATCACACTTATAAGCCTAGCCGTGTAACCCACAAATCTGATTTATATAAGGGCCCTAGTAGTCATTAGCCTAGTATGCACCTATGAACTTAAGGATTTAAGCCAACACATGAATGGAAAAAGATGTTGCCAGTAGGGATAACTGAAAGTAGGAGTACAGAAAATAGGCAACAATCTGGGGCCGGAATTTACTGGGGAAAACTGGCAAAGGAGAGACCATATTGGAAACAACTAGCAATGGAAAGATAATTGGGTGGGATGAGGCCAAGTAGTAGTTTGGACTGCAGGTAAGAGACTGCCTTCCCTATCAGGAATTGATATAGGCAGAGAAAAAAGGGATAAGGGTGTCCTAAGTGAAATACCAACTCTAGTAGAGTTTTTAATCAAATCTAGAGCAGAAGCTGCTGTTAAAAATGGGATAATTAGGTATATAAAATATTGTGGAGGGTAAAAACATTGATGAGAGACTGGGAAAGCAGTTTACATGGGAACAATGGGAGAACACTTTTTTTGCATATTTGGGAGACATACAAGTCCAGAAGGTTTAGGATTTTTGCTTTGTAGTTTGCATAGATATTTTTATACCCTAAGCAGACTTAAGTTTTTCCTCAAGTAGATAGCAAATGTTGTGTGATGTTATGTGGTGTGATAGAGAAGAGAGAGAGGTAACTGGAAATGTTTTTTGGGAGTGTAATTAGCTGGCAGGTTAAAAAATATCCGCACATAGTACTATTAGCAATATTGGGGAATAAATGGCAGTAACCAAGGAAATTTTGAGCTGAGATACATGATCTGAATTTTTAACTCTGTTGGCTGTCAAAAGGCAATCACTAGAAAATGAAAATCAAGATGTAAACCAATTGTATTTAAAGTATTGTATATTGTAAAAGAGAAAATAACTGATGGATCCATTAGAAAAGGGAGGGAGCAAATTACATAGAAATAGAATTTGTGGGAACAATACATGCAGAATAATGATCAAGAGGGAAGTGATGCTTAAGAGGAGGCAGAATTTGAGTAATTTATGTAATATTGGACTGAGACTTTATAAAGAGCATGGATAATATGTGTAAATGGAAAAAAGTTAATTTTCTATTAATGAATGTGTGCCTGTGCCGTAAGTGATAGTTTAATAAAGGTGTTTGGGGAAAAGAATGCAGCAGTGAACATCTACATTCATTGTAAGTTGCTAGCAAGTATACTTGCATTTTACTCTGGCAGTGTAATGTTGCTCTGGAGCACGTACTGGGAGGAAGATAAAAGTGAGAATCTTCAAGGTAGTATACATAAGCAAGGTGGTATGAGAGGTAGAAATGTTCTCTCTCTCTCTCTCTCTTTAGGCGAATTGTGTTTCAATGGTTTTAAGATGTGTGATAACTTTCCTTATCATTATTGCAGTACTGATTACACAGCGGAAGTATGCCACCAAGGATACTGTACACCCAGCCAGCATACTAAAGTTTGGGTGCCTTTTTCTCATGCTGTACATATGACCCAAGTATGAGAATATGAAGCTATACATAAGGGACATACAGGCACCAAAATCCTCAGAACTTGCTTGCCACCAGTGTGAACAGTGACACTTCACTTTTATTTAAGTCTGTAAGTTTGTACCGCCTTTGCTGGTTTCCATTGTGAATGTGTCAGTAAGCATCCATGTTGGGGGGGGTCTTAATTTTTTGACTAAGTATTAGTTTTTTCATGTCAGTTAAGAGATGTGACTGGGATGCAAATACTTTATAAAGATAGTCACATCCTAGGACCCAGTCACAACTATAAGTAGTGTTACATTTGACAGTTATTTGTTCCTAAAACCTTAAGGAGATGCTTATCTTCCCTCAACTTCTGTTTACAAAGTCAGAGTAGCTCACCCAGGTTTGGGTGGCATCAGTCTTTCTAGTCAAACATCCCTCAGAGTCTGAGAAAGAAGCTTAAAAAGTCAAAACCTGAAGCTCCTGTTTGGTCTTACCCGCTTGTCTCAGCTGTGGCACTTGAGCCTTCAGACTGCCCGGTGTTTGCTGCTGCTTCTACTGTCATGACAGCATTGGAGGCCAATAAGGTGCCTTTGCCACTGATTCTTTGAACCCCCATCAGCCTCTAGCACCTACAAAAAGATATGATGTTCTGTAGTCCTATCTCGCCTTCATTCTTACTGATGGGATTGGAGCTGATGCTCAGCTCCAACTCTGCCTATTTACAAGCTCAAAGTCTTCTAGTTGGCTCATGGCTAGGTAGGTATCAAATGGTGCACCAGTACAATCCCCAGATCTCGTTTGCCGTGTCGACAAGTTCGGATGTACTTCTTCTTGGCCGTGGCTAAGTCTAACACATTTTGTTCTAAATTTTGGATATTTCTGCTATTTTCATATTTTGATAGTATTGTATAGCTATAGTTAGTGTTGTGTTTGTAGTTGGATAGTTAGTGTTTACCAGAGCGCTTTTTGTGTGCAGTTTCTCAGAGTACAGTTGGCCCTTGGCCCTATAGTCCTTCTGGTATCCCGTGTGCCAGTTTTTTCTTCACTGGGTTGTTACTATATATATATATATATATATATATATATATATATATATATATATATATATATATATATATATTTTCCTAGTCTTCATACTGTTTATATTAGTAGTTGTAGGCACCTTTTGCACTTAGTTTAGACTGTGTGTGCTTTTCATATATATTATAATTAATAACTTTACTTGCGGAGCTTCCACTTGTTGATACTTATAGTTATTAGTGTTGCATACAGAATGGGGTTCTGTTTGACCTTTGTTCTCTTCCCTTTTTTCAATAATTAGACTTTGTATTCCTGCTCTAGTGTGTGTGCGAGGCTCTCGACTTGTCTTCTATACCTCCCTAGGTCATTTTTAGTTAGAGGACCTATTTTCCTCCTTTCTTCTCTACCAGGGCTAGGCCTGTTTAACTTTAGAGGCCCTAGTCCTCATGGTGTGTTTTTGTCGGTTCCTTTAGGGCTAGGCCCGTTTAAGTTAGAAGATGTAGTCCTCCCACTTTTCCTTTCTCTGTGTGTCTGAGTGCAATCTTCTGTGAGATGTCTAAGGAGGTTAAGGATCATAAGTCATCTGGCTTTAAAAAGTGTGTGAAATGCTCACAGAAGATGTCTATAATGGATGGCCACAGTAACAGCGTATACTGTCTTGGGGCCATCCACTTACAGGAAACATGCTTATTTTGTCACTCTTTTAGTGCTAGGGTGTTACAAGAGAGGAAAAATAAGCTCATACTAAAAGGTCTCCTAAAACCTTCTTTTGAGGAAGATCTGGCTAGCTTTTCCTCCTCTGCTAAATCTCAGGGATCTAAAAAGAAGAAATCCAAATCCTCTAAGATGCCCTCCCCAGCACTGGCTGGTGCTTTGGAGCCACCTCTTAAAATTGCCAAATCTGACAAAACTACTGCCTCATTGGCCCCAATGAGTTCGGAGCCGATCGAGGGTTCTACTATTGTGGTTACAAGGTCGGCATCAAGTAGTTCGAAGCCGATCACTGAGAGTATTCAAAGGAGCTGGTCTACGGATCCTTTACCGGTCTCCCCTACATTAAGGTCACCCATATTGCAGGTATCCCGTTCTCACACACTGTCTTCCAGGAGTTTATCGGAAGAAGATGTGGAGAGAGTAGTGCTGAGACTCCTGAAGTCATCTGCCTTACCTAAATTGTTGTTTGTGCCAACCCAGTCGGTCCCTGGGCCACTTGAGTCCATCCCCCCTTCTGTGATTCCTCTTCTGAGCCATGCTGGTCTTTCGGAGCTGGAGTGTTTGGAACCGCTGGTGGAACCCTCAGTTCCAGCTCCCCTTGAGGTTGTTTTGGAGCAGAGTTCCACTCGGACACTCTTGGTGCTGTCCGCGGTGTCTAGCAGCTGAAGCTCCTCAGTCGGCCCTGACAGGGATGCCTGGAACCAAACCTCTTCAGTTCTGAGCCTTCCTGTTGGTACGTCAGTGAGGGTGAGCTCAGACCCTATGTCTATCTTGGAGCCGATGGCTCTGGAACTGATGGCATCCTTGGTCTCCTCAGAGCCGGGGAGGTCTTCGGAGCCAGAGAAGTTGGCATTTGAGATGAGTGTGCTGTCCCGATAATCAGCTCCTACCAGGGGTACCGACACTCTCCCCCCTAGGGCACCTACGTCTGTCTCAGCTCCTACTCCATCTCTGGACAGCAGAGACTCGGAGCCTCAGGAACCACCGGCTGGTGGCCCCCATTCTTCCGAGACCTCCCCAGAATATCCTTCCAAGGAGCCCCCATGGAAGAGAACATGCAAGAGGAAGCATGTAGACTCCCAGGATGAGTCTCTTACCTCGGACACTGACCTCGAGGTCTCAGAAGGGTCCACAAGTCATCCTCTGATGATGTCTCCTTTGTAGACATCCTGGAAATCCTTAAACAGAGGTGTGGCTGGCCCACTGTCATCCCATCTGATGAGGAGTCTGTGTACCTGAAGGCTTTCGGGTCTCAACCTTCAGCCTCTTGGGTGTCTCCACCTTTCGACGAACTGATGAAGCTTGTTAGTTGGAAGGTGTGGGAAACTCCTGATGCCGTGGAGCTAATCCCCAGGAGACCAAATAAATTTCTTTCTGTGCCCAGGGAAAAGGAATTTTTGTCTAAGGGTGTTCCTGTAGATGCCATTGTGGTGGCAGCGGCTACTAAGAAGGAGCTAGCAGAAACAACAACTTCTGTTCATCCGCTGAATAAAGAGTCTCGAACGATGGACAGATACATGAAGCGTATCTTTTCATCAGTGGCATTTACTCTTAGATCACTGAATTACCTTACACACTTCACAAGGCTTTTGAGAGATCTCCTTAAGGAGTTAGGAGATTCTCTACAAGGTACATTCACTGAGGGAGTCCCTGAGAAGGTGTCTGCCCAGTTGTCCACCTTGAACTCTATTAACTCGTCCATGAGGCTTATCTCGTATGCAGCCAATGGAGTGAGTAGAGCAGCGGGGTTCAGGAATTTCCCTAAGGCGTCATTCCTGGATGCGTTTGTGTAATTTTATGGAACCGTTCATTCATTGTTTGGATCTAAGGTAAAGGACACACTCACCCGGTGCGAGCAAGAAGGAAAAAAACTCTCTGCCATGGGAGTACATTTTACTGTCCCCTCTAGACCATGCCCTAAGGGTCAGAGGGGTGGTAAAATGTGGTTCAAGAAGTCCCAGAGGTTTTTCAAAGATGCACAGGGTGACTCCTCCTTCAGAGGTAGAGGAGGAGGAGGAAATGTAGACATCGCCCTAGAGGCAGGGGCGGACCGCAAAACCAGGGAGGCCATGATTCATTTCGGGTCCAGCCCTACCAGTGCTCCTGATGTGGGGCCTGACTGTGCTTCTCTAGAGCTGGTTGGGGTCACATTTCTTTGTATCCAGAAGCCTGGCTAAGTATCACTCAAGACAAATGGGTACAAAGAATTATTACCAGAGGTTATGTCATACCCTTTTCTCTGCCACCTCAAGTTCCCAAGAGGATCCTGGATGTTCCACCCAATCACAGGGATCAGGAAACTGTGGAGGTCAAGACATTGCTGGCAAAAAGAGTCATCCAAACCATTCCAGCAGACCAAATAGGATAGGGAACTTACTCCAGATTCTTTTTAGTGACAAAATGTACAGGAGGCCCTTCTTGGACCTCAGCAGGTTGTATGAATCAGTAAAGAAGGACAAGTTCCTGATGGGTGACACTGCAGTCTATACTCCCGTTATAGGGAAAGACACTTGGATGTGCTGAATTAGACCTCCAAGATGCTTGCTACCACATAAAAATGGACAGGGCGTTGAGTCATCTACGCTTCCGTCTGGGATCCAGTCACTACCAGTTTCGTGCTCTGCCCTTTGGTCTCACCACAGCCCCCAGGGTGTTCACCAAGTGTATGGCAGTAGTGACAGCTCACCTGAGATGTTAAGGATTCCAAGTTGTACGGTATCTGGACGACTGACTCCTGACCACCCCCACCAGGGATCTACTTCTTCAGACCAGGGATGCTACTATGCAACTTTGTGCCCAGCTGGGGATTACTATCATTTGGGAAAAATCTGCCTTATTACCCTCTCAATTTATGATTTTTATAGGCGCAGAGATAGACACAGTAGCCATGTTGGCTCATCTTCCACTAGAAGGAGCACAGAATCTGGTTCTTCAAATTCATTGTCTTCTCTCCCTATGAAAGGTCAAGGCCAAGACTGTTCCGAAGCTTCTAGGGACCATGGCTTCCACCATACTACTAGTGCCGCTAGCCAGACAACACATTCGGATTCTTCAGTGGCTGCTGTCGCCCCAGTGGTCCTTTCAACATCTACCATTAACTCATCACATACTGCTGACAGACTCTTGCAAGAAGGACCTCATTTGGTGGACTCAACCTAACCAGTTAACCACGGGCACTTCATTTGTCCCCCACTAACCTGTTGACACTGTGGCCATGGATGCCTGTCAGATAGGGTGGGGCGCCATTATCTAGGCAGGACTGTCCAAGGCACATGGCAAGATCATGAGGCTCACCTGCATATCAATGTCTTAGAGATGAGGGCAGTGCTCCTGGCGTTGCAAGCACTTCACGACCTTCTGCCTCTTGGGACGATTGCAATACAATCAGACATGTCGGTAGTATGGTATATCAACAAACAAGACGGAACCAGATCATACCCACTCTGTCGAGAGGCCATTCGAGTTTGGAAATGGGCGATATCTTCCCAGCTCTTTCTGGTGGCAATGCACATCCCAGGGACAACCAGCGTGATAGCTGACAAACTCAGCTGGGCAATTTTAATGCCGCATGAGTGGTCTCTGAAACAGGAAATAGAGGAGCAGATTTTCTGCAGATGCAGACAGCCTTGCTGTGATCTCTTTGTCAGATCAATGCCAGATGCAGCAGCTATTTCTCCCTCATCCCCCCTCCGGGGGAGTCACCGACAGATGCACTTGTTCACGATTGGCCTCTGGGTCTCCTTTATGCTTTTCCTCCCTTTCCTCTCTTATCCAAGGTTATTCAGAAAGTGAAACAGCTGGGAAGCAAACTAATACTCATTGCTCCTTACTGGTCTCATCTGGTTTGGTTCCCCTTTCTCGGACCTTTTCTCCTAGATGATCCTTGGATTCTGGACCCAGTGCCAGATCTCTTGACGCACGTCAGGCTCACTTTATCCCACTTTACACACCCTCAATTTGACATCTTGGCTGCTCCAGTTCCATCCCTAGTCAGGCTTCATGACTTCTCACCCTCCGTGACTCATATCCTAACGTCATCTCATAAACCCTCCACTAGGAGATTATGTTCCAGTAAATGGAGGAAATTCTCTATCTGGGCCACAATCAGGGTTCAATTGGCAGTAATTTCTAATTTTCATCTAGGCATACAAGATTCTAATCTGATATCACATAGGCTGTGCAAAACCTTCCTCAAAGGTGCCACTTTAAGACCCCCACTTCAGGAACCTGTTGCTTCATGGGACTTGAATTTTGTGCTATCCAAATTGACGTCTCCACCCTTTGAGCCTTCTCATTCATCGCCTTTGAAATTTCTGTCTTGGAAGACACTGTTTCTGGTGGCAATCGCATCTGCCAGACGGGTGTCAGAGTTACAAGCACTGTCGGTAAAACCCCCTTATCTGATTTTTCACAAAGACAGAGTATCTCTTTGTACTAATCCATCCTTTGTCCCCAAGGTCTGTTCCCATAGCACTTTGAACCAATCCATAGAACTTCTGGTGTTCTTCCCAAATCATTCCAATGCAGTAGAATACAGGTTTCATCAGTTAGATGTTCATAGAAAATTAAGTATTTATTTGATTAAGGAATTCAGAAAGTCAGATCAATTATTTCCTTCTTTGAATCCAGGTCAGGTTTACCAGTTTCCAAAGTTACCCTCTCAAATTGGATCTCTAGCTGTATAGCTTACATTTGCATTTCTGAGGGTAAGCCTTTACCTTTCAAAATTAAGGCTCATTCTACGAGATCTCAGTCTACCTCTGCAGCCCTTCAAGCCAGGGTCCCACTTGATAATATCTGTGCAGCAGCAACTTGGGCTACCTCTCACACATTTATTACTCATTACAAATTGGATTTAACCTCCAGGGGTAGACCATCCTTTGGTTCCATGGTACTCAGGAGTATTTTTCATTGAGACACCCAAGAATAAGGTGCTAGGGACGCTGTCCCATCAGTAAGAATGAAGGCGAGATAGGACTACAGAACATAAAGAAGTTATGTACTCACCATAACGTTCCACGTTTGTAGTCCATCTCACCCTTCATTCTTACAAACCCACCCTCCTGCCCTTATCCTGGAAGTATCTGGAGACAGAAAAATATCATCATTATTCACTGGAGACCTTTTATTATTGGCTTCTTTCTGTATGTTTGTTATTTCTCCTAGTTAGCAGCAAACAAGATCTGGGGATTGTACTGGTGCACCGTGGGATACCTTCCTAGCCATGAGCCAACTAGAAGACTTCGAGCTTGTAAATAGGCCGAGTCAGAGCAGAGCATCGGCCCCGATGCCATCAGTAAGAATGAAGGGCGAGATGGACTACAAACATGGAATGTTATGGTGAGTACATGACTTCTTTTTTTATAAGGTTCCAGACACCCAAAACTTCTCCTTTAGATCTTGCAGTGATTCTTCTAATCTGGTAAGCCCACCAAGCTACTTCTATCTTTAAATGCAGTGTCCATTGATAAAGATTGTGCATGATGCCTTTTATTCATTTTGAGTGACATTAATAAATTGCTTCCAGACATGCCTGAATCAGGTAATAAAAACCTGTTGTATGTTTTATTTGTTAAATTCTTCCACTTGGGTAGCTAGACAGTTTTAAATGCAGTAATGATGCTGCAGATGCATTTTCTAGAGCTGTTGCTACTGTGCCTGTTTTAATGAGGTTGAGGCTGACATCTTTACCAGGATAAGTCAAGTCCAGGTTATTAGATGGTCCTCTGGATAGGAAGAATCTCTTTAGCTCTGCTGCTGAAATCTTTAAAAAAAAACTTCGAGAGAGATAAAAAGATGCAGGATTTTAAACAGACTTTTTTTTTCTTGCCTGTAAATTTCAAAAGGAATTATCCTCCTTTCTCTTGTTCATAAATTACAGAGGTGATAAGGATGTCCCCTTTTTCTGTAGGACAACAATCTCATAAAAAGAAAGTAATGTTAAAAAAAAAAAAAAGTTCCAGGGCAAATCAAAACCAGATTTCAAAGGACTTAAGGTATTCCTGTTCAGACAAGTCAGGTGGTTTGTAACCATCTGTCTCAACCTCCCCTTCCATCTTGGCCTGTCTTCTCTTCTCCCATCAAGGAAGACTTCCCTTCCTGTATGTAAAGTGATATCTTCAGACAAATGGGTCCTCAACATCACAGGGTAAGGTTCCAAACCAACTTGGCTTCCTACAATCCATTTGAATATTTCTCAAGTGCCAAATAACCAGGAACACTTTGGTTTTACGCATACTGGAGGAAGAATTCCTTCAGGGAACTATAGAACTAGTTCCCTTCTACCACTACCAGCAGAAAAACTGGATTTGGTCAAAACTGCTTTTAGTTCCCAGAAAAGAGGACAACTGAAGATCCATTCTGGAGTTATCAGTTCTTAACACCTTCTCAATGGTGCCAAAACTGACAATACATATATAAACATTTCCAGTGTTCATTCCTCGTTTTTTTTTTTTTTAAGTTACCCTGGACATAAAATGTCATATTCCCATTCACCCAGATCATAGAAAATTTTGAGATTTTGTTCCTTAGTTTCAATTTTCAAACTGCTTTGCCTTTTTTTCCCTGTAGCTGCAAAGGTATTCACCAAATGTGTAGTCATATTCTTAGTTTCCTCCAAACTTTAGGCTATACAAATCTACCTCTGACTAGATGATTTCTCCAGGCCTCTTCAAGAGACCAGCTGCTTTTGGATGCTCGCTGTACCATGGACCTTTTCCTTCACATGGACTTTACAATAAACTTGAAAAAGTTTATTCTCCTACTGTCTTGGGATCTGGTATTTCTGGGTTGCCATCTGAACAGTATCTCTATGATGGCCTTTCTTCCTAGAGGCAAAATTAACTTCAGTCACTCCTTCCCTAATCGTTGACCCCACAGTAAGAGAGAGATTGAGATCCCTGCTGTGTACATAGCTTATACCATTTAAATGATGCATTTTGACAGACTCCACATGAAGATTCAGTGGTTCCTAAAGTCTATTTGGGCACAGCAGTGGCACTCCTGAACATCCCAATTCCTCTCTTACCCTTCATAAAGAAGGAATTTCTCTGGTGGATTAGCCATATACCACTCAACAGAGTGCTATTTCCGGTCCCCTCCCCTTGCCAGGATATTTCTAGAGATGCTTCAGTTATAGCGTAGGGTGCATTTTAAATGAACACAAAAGTGGATGGAGTTTGGTTAGAACAGGGCAGGCAAAAAATACATGTCAAAGAAATGAAGACCCTGATCCTGGCCCTTCTGGCTCGACATCCCCTGTGGTTCTGGTCTGCAGGAACCCTCTGAATTCTCACAGACAATACCATGATAATGTGACCCATAAAATGGACAGGCAAAATCCTATCTCTACAGACTTGCTGTGACAGCCTGGGAAATAGCCATTCAGTGCAACTTTTCTTCAGACAGTACATTCCCTCAGAGATGAATACTGTGATGTTCTACCTGAACAGATCCAAGGCACACCCTCATGAATGGGTATTGAACACACATTTTCCTGCAGATTACCCATCAATACAGAACTCTCTAAATAGATTCAAATTCTAGGTGTTTTTTCAACTTAAGATCCATAATTTTGGCACAAGCACAGGTAATAGACTTTCTCCCATCTACAGTAGGATGTAAGGGTGGGTTTTCCAAGTCCTTAAGGATTTTTGGGATTCAAATATAACTGCCATCACAGGAGTCACCTTATTTAAGTAATTGTGTCAATATCAATGCAAGCTTCAGTAAATAAATCATTAATGAGAGATCTCACACATTGGTAAGTGCCATTAACCTCATTTATAGACACTTTTACATAGGCCTCACTATACAAAATGTGGTTCATCCTGTTAATATAATCACCTTCATCCATAAAAATTAGACCATGTCCCTTGTCTGGTTTCATTACCCTCACTTTTTGTAATTTTAACAGTTGTAAAGCTTACCTCTCATGTTGAGTTATATTTTGCCTCTTATTATAAAATACAGACTTACTCAAGACAGACCTAAAGTCCATTTCACACAGTTTCTTGTATAACAAGGTTGAGTGCATCGGTGGATTAAATACACTGAAAATCCTATAACCGCTATTTATTTCAATATTACTACCTAGTAACACATTCAAATTCAACTTACGTAAAAATATTTTTAGGTCCAACAATGCCCTAGGTAAGTCTACTTGCACAGTAGGCACAAACAAAAAGCTGTTTAGCGATTGTCTCAATTAAACCACGGAGTACTTCATAAGAAGTGAAATTATAAATTTTAAAAATCCCCTTCATGATTAGTGAGGATATGAAGTTTACTAGGTCTATTCTCAAAACTCCCTGCTATACCTTCCTTTTTGTTTATCTATAGTAGGTTTTGCAGGGCCAGTGTTTTCTGGGGATGATAAAAGATTTTCTGGGCCATGGTAAGTTGGTTGAAGAGTAAGAGTTGAGGGAGTTCTAACCACCTGAGTTGTTTGAGGACAGAACAGTGGTGAGACCTAAAGGGTAGGTTTTCTTCATACCTGGTGATTTTGTTATACAGTAGTCTGATTTTACTAAGTCTGTTTTTCTTATGTTAGTTAATATGGGTGATGCATAGAGTACAGTTGAGTTCATATGGGATTGAGCAATAGTAGTTTTTATGCTCTTTGATAAATACTGCCTGTTTTTATAAAGTGTACCAAGTTTGGGATATGTGTATTTCAAATTTCATGTTGCTTTCTGTTTCTACCCCCAGTAGTTTGGTGATAGGTGAGGGTGAGATGTCAGTGTTGTTTATTGATATATTGTTGAATCTGAGGAGGGGTACAGTAGCTTTAGTGGGGTAAAATAGCATGAGTTTGTTTTGGGGGGTTTAGGATTAGGTGGGAATTTGTTAACAGGTTTCTACTTTTAAGAAGGGATTTTGTGTTATTGTTTGTAGTTCTTATAGAGTACTAGCAGAACATATCACTGTAGAATCATCACGTCTATATTAGAACATCGAAGTTTCAAAACTTTGAATGTCCTAATATTGAACCCTATTCAGCGAAAGCTGAAAATATCGAAGCAACAGAAAAATTATTTTTTCCTAGGGAAATAATTTGGTTGTCCATTTCTGTTGCTTCGGTATTTTCAGTGCTGTGGTGGAAAGTTACGGGTCGGGTTCAGGTAAGTGTGCGATTGAGTGTGGGTTAGGTTAGTTAGGGTGTGGGTTAGGTATGTGTGCAACTGTGTGGACATGAGGGTTAGGGCGGATTAGCTGAGTTAGGGTTAGGGCATGGGTCAGGTAAGTGTACAATTGTGTGGACGTGAGGGTTAGGGCAGGATAGGTGAGTTAGGGTTAGGGCGTGGGTGAGGTGAGTGTGCGATAGTGATAGACCTTAGGGTTAGGGTTTGGGTTACGGTAAGTGGATAGTTAGTGGTGTGTGTATAGTTCAGTGTAGGGTTAGGTGTAAGATTTTAGGTGTATGTGTGTGGATTGCTGTTTGTTTGGTGTGCTTGTGTTGTGTGTATGTGTTTTGGAACAGCAATTTTTTTCCCTTGGAAAAAAATTTGCTGTTCTGTATGTTCGATGTTTTCAGCTTTCGCTGAATAGGGTTCGATATTAGAACATTCAAAGTTTTGAAACTTCGATGTTCTAATATACACCCGAATCATCTGCATATTGAATGCTGAGGCTTGAGGGGCTGAGGTATGAAGGTTGTTTGTAAATACAGAGAAGAGTATGGGACCTAATATAAAGCCCTGGGGAACTCCTAGGGTCACAGGAAGAAGGGGTGAAAGCTCTTGTTTCCAATGTACTGCTTGCTGGTGACCAATTAGGTAGTCCTGGAACCAGGCAAGAGTAGGCTGAGATAGATTCAAGTCAGATAGGGCATTAATAAGTGTGTTGTGTGAGACCATATCAAAGGATTTCAATAAGTCTAGAAAGATAAAAGATACATAGTTACCATTATTTCTGTAAAGGTTAATAGTGTTAGTAAATGACATCAGCCCAGTGATAGTACTGTGGTATGGATAGAAACCATGCTACATATTGGTTAGTAGCTTGTTTATATTCAGGTAGTCCATGATTTGCTTATGAACAATTTTCTCTAGTATTTTAAACAGAGGGGATAGGATTACAATTGGACGGTAGTTAGATCAGTTGAATAATGTGGGAGGTTTTCCATGTGGTAGGCACTTGCTGTTTATAGATCTATTGATAATGGAAACTGGATAACTAGTCTTAAGAACTCTGCTGGTAAGTTGTCTGCAGCTAACATAGTGGGCATTAATTTCTTAAGTCTTTTTTTATAGTATCTATTAAGGCAGGTTGGAGAGAGAACGTGGTGATATTTTTACTCAGGATAGGAGTAATTGGAGTAGGAGTGGGGGGTTTATTGTTAGATAGGGCTAAAACAGTTTCTTTAAAGTATTTGTTGAATTGGGTAGCTTTGTTGTCTTGAGTCATTATTGTGTGTGTGTGTGTGTGTGTCAGATCGTTTATTGCTGACCAAACATTTTGTGGATTATTTCGGTGTTTGTCCTGTTTAGTTTTTTTTTTTTTTTTTTGCTTTGTTTCTCAGTATGTTTGATTTGCAATTGGGGATTTAGTTTTGTGCCAGTGTTCCCAGGCTTTGTCTCGTGTTTTTAGCAGTGACCTATTTTCTTTGCTTAGCCATGGGACAAAGTTACATTTAACTCTTAGAGCCTGTGTATTTAAGATGGAGATGAATGTAGTATTAAAGTATTCTACAGCATCATCTAGGGGAAGTAGTTTAAGTGGTGACCACTTACAGTATTTGAGGATGTTTATGAGGTCATTGAGGTTCAGGCGGTTTTTTGTTCCTTATTTGTTAGCAAATAGTTTGCTTAGTTGGGTTAATTAATTTTCTAAGTAGATAAATTGGAAGATGGTCACTAAGGATGTCAGGGAGACAGTCATAGTGAGGAGAGTGGGTTGGTTTATTTGTTAAGATCCAGTCAAGAATGGAGTGCTTATTGAATGACTTGTCTATCCTAGTGAGGGGTTGAATGAGTTGGGTGAAGCCATAGAGGTTGACGTGATTAGTGCATTTAGGGAATTGCAGTTTGACCAGTCGATATTAAAATCACCCATGATTATCATTTCCTTGGGTAGTGGCCCAGTGCAAAATGTTTTCTATAGTCTGGATGTTGTCCCTGGGTGGGATATAGGTTCCAATTATGTTTATATGTTTTTTTTTTGTTTTAATGCTAAACTTGGCAAGTACCACTTCAGCATTGTCAAAGGTGGGAGTGATTTTATCTACGTCTTCTAGGGAAAGGTAATTTTTAAAGAGTAAGGCTACGCCATTACCTCTTTTGCCTATTCTGTCTCGACATATTATAACCTGGAGGGTGACTCTCATTCTTGGTAACACTGGATTTAAGCCATGTTTCGGTGATTAGTACGATATCAGATGAGTATAGAGAGTTTGGCATGCAGCTCATGGACTTTTAGCAAACCTGTAATATTTATGTTTAATAGTAAGATATCAGTTTTGTTTCTGGGGGGATTGTTGGAGTGTGTGATAGGTGGTATTTTGAGGCTTTGCTGTTGGATCAGTGTTTGGGCCAGGGTTTGAGTGAATGTCCCCACTAAGTGTAAGACTGGACATTATACTTACTAAGGTGTTTAGGAATTTAACTATGCACCTATCATATTTTTGAGAACATTTAGGGGTGATGGAGTGAGAGAGTAGGGAGAAGTATGTGTAGTGAAAGGCTGTGGTGTTAAGGATAGAGGAGGGACTAATGAAGTTGCTATATTTAAGTTTTTGTGAGTAGAACAGTAGTATGTATGTATAATTATTTGCTATATTGCAGTTGAGGCTGGATGGGAGTATTATGTATGGGTCTGGTTGAAGTTTTGTAGTTGTGCATTGTAGTGAAGTTGAAGTGAAGTATGCATTGTTTTAGTATGGGTTGAGGGAGGTGAAGTTTTAATTTAGTGTTGAATATACTATATAAGGTAGTGTGTTGTGATTGGTTGAATTGGCTTGAGGGAGTGGTTAGTCAAGAATTAGTCTGGGGAAAGTGGGGTGGTTGGAAATGGGTTAGAGGAGCAGAGTGAGCCCGAATGTAGCGGGCAGAACCTGGCGAGATTGTGTTCAAAAAATGAAGGAACAGAAGGTAAGTGCAGAAGTCAGTACAAGCACAGTTATATACTAATAGAGAGAAATAATATATATATATATATATATATAAGATAATGTAGAAGAAAGAGGGGATTCAGGCAACTGTCATCCTTAGCGTTGTTCACCAAGAACTCTATCAAAAAATTAAGTATGATATTGTTTGACCAGCACTTGCAATAAAGTTGTCAATTACATTAAGTTCCCTATGATTTGAGGACCTACATTTATGGATTAAACACCCCTTTTCTGTAGTTAATGTGTTCATGTGTGTCCCGATCATAGTAGAGCCATAGTTTCACTAGCTGCAGAATCAGCTGGGGGAGGAGTACACAACTTGAAGATGGTAATGTAAGGTAGGGAGCAGTAAAAGGAGGGAACACATTTGTTAGAGGGTAGGATAGATTATTAGGAGGAAGATAGTAGGATCATAAATATACACAGTCTAGTGTCTTAGCAAAATAGACAAAAATCAATTCAACAGTACAGGCAATTGCACAAGCTGCTGTCTTAGTTTGTTTCTATCTTCAAATGCTGTATTGCTATAGAGCATACATATAATGCAGGAATATGATACCAAACTGTACAGAGGAGAGAAAGGAAAGAAAGAAAGATAAAAAAATCAATTCTAGCAGCAAAAGCAGTATAACTATGTAGCATACATATCATACAGGAATTTACTGCAAGCATATGTCACAAATTGGTATTATCCCTACTACAAAAATCAGTTCTAAAGAACAAGTAAAAAACACGAGCTACTGTCTTAGTTCATTTCTAGCAACAAATGCAGTATAGGTATGCAGTATACATATCATACAGGAATATAGTAGCTGATTATTTCCAGGTCTTCTGTATTTCTTTATTCCTGGCATCCAGGCAGTGCTCTTACTAGCCAGTTACTAAAATTTACCCTTAAACACAAGTCTACTGGTCACCTCTGCTGAGTTTCTGTTTTCACACTGGGAGAACTAGAAACCATTTATGACTGTGTAACATTATATATATATATATATATATATATATATATATATATATATATATATAATATGTGTGTGTGTGAGTGAGTCTATATAAATCTGTTTCTGTATTTCTGTGTCAGTATTTATGTATACTGATGTATACAGATGTACATACACATATATACATGCACACATTCATACACTGGCATGCAGGAGGTATTTTGACTAAGGTGACAGTATAACTGCTCCTAACAGCATCCGTGCCACTGACCCTTTATTGCTAGTTTTACAAGTAACAATCTTTTCCATTTGTTACATGCCAGTTGACAAGACTATTAAAAGTGTGACTCAAGTAACTGAGTATTCTTGCTTCAGTCATCTAAATTTTTAGAGTTGATAATCTTACTTCTGTGTTGGCACACTCAGACTACACTGGATTTTTTTCAGGATAACTGCTGCCATATCCTCAAGAATTTGGTGGGGGAGGTACTCAGGAGGAAGCAAGCTCAGCAGCATGTGGCCAAGAGTAATTATATGTAGACATCAGTTTGCCATTACAGAGTTGGAGTTCTTCCTGGATATACAAACAGAAGGCAAACAAGGTACTCCCAACTCAGATCAGGCAACACATGTATAGTTCAGGCAGGGAGCAATCAGCAAAAAGGGTGAGGTGAAGAATAATCGGACATTTTACACTATGTTGCTTTCACAGTGGGCTCAGTTAAAGAGAGTGGCACTGGAAACAGTACCAGTGTGGGTACAAATTCAATTACAGTATCTGTGGATATATGAGAATAACAACTGTTAAACACCCTCAGTACAGGTAATTAGATGGCTTACAATAGGGTACTACAGCAGTTTAGAGACACTAGGAAGGTGCAAGGTTGTCCATTTGCATGGCTCATAGCAGTAAAACAGTGGAGGGGACACACTACTGTTAGAGGTTGATTAAATCAAGTTGAAGGCAACATTACACCTGGAAAGCTATCAGCTGGCTGCACAAAGCCATCAAGTAGCAGTGCAAGCCTTATGGGTCAAACTCCAAACAATATGTCATCAGTAATACAAGAGATAGTTTTTCATAGCCTGTTTATCAGCCGTCTGTGGAGCATTTAGTAGGTCAGAATAAGAATATTCTAATGGTAAATAGGAACAACCTATGACTGTTCAAGAGGTGAAGAACCAGTGGCTGACTCCAGCCCCAGGGACCACAGAATGGAATGTAGTACAATGCCTACATTACCAAACACTGTGCCTCCAACACAGAAGTCCACTCAAACAGTTTCAGCATAGACCAGTACTTAAGAAGGAGCCATTTTCTGCCATGAGAAGAGTACCCTGCTTACCCAGGTTCAGGTGAGGGCTGTATTGAAGAAAACAGTGCCGTGATGAAGCTTGGATTCCAGATGTATACCTCATGCTCAATTAGCTTCTACACTCATTTAGTGGGTCTGTATTATATTCTCAAAAGCCAACAATGTCGAATCTGACATTGTCGGCACGAGAATATAGAACGCTCAGAATCTCGAGCGTGTAAACGGAAATCTCCGTAAGGGGAGATTTCCATTTACTGCAATGTAGTGTGGTCTCGGAGTTGGTATATTTAAGTAGTGGGGAGTGTGGGGGGCACAGGGGGTTTGCCCCACTGCTTAAACCCATTAGGGTACGTTTTTTCTTTTTTTTTTGTCTTTTTATAAGGTCAACGTTTGAAGACATCGACCATATGGTGTCGACCATATGTTCGATGTTTTCAACTGTTGATCTTATAATATAGACCCCATTTAGCATAGCGGCAGCTTCTCATGTACAATGGGCAAGGGCATCATGGGAGAACATTAAGAAATTAGGAAGATGGAAGTCCAATGCTTATTAAAGATTGCTGTAAAATAACCTCTTCTAAAACACCTAACATTGTTGTCTTTTATTTGCAGAACCTGTGTGTTACCTGTAAGACACACATTTCATCTTCCAACAATACCTTTTGTTGACTGGAGCTTCCTGCATGTTTGATTGCCTGGTACCTTGCTGCTGCTGCTCTTCCATGTGAATGGAAACACCTGTCTTATATATCACCTTCTGGAACATGCTGACATTATCTTGATTTATTGTAGTACTAAAGGTATAACATGTAAAATTTGTGTTAAAACTCACATTATATTTACACTGAGGCCACGCAGCTTGCTGAGCAGCACACCCTTCCATAATCCTTACTGTTGCCTACTATTCGTGGTGATACATATATCAAGGGTTCAAATGGCATTTTTGATATGTCCAGGTTCTTGCTCTGTATACCATTTTTCAATAGAGTGCTGCCCATCAGTAGGATACATGGTTCATTCCACGCTGTTTGACCTCATACAGCTATGCAAAACACACACTACCATGAACACTCAAACTAAAGATGATAATCTTTTAGAGACAAAGAAATGGAACATGCTGGCACAACAAATTTCTATCCCATGAAATACTGTACTTACCCTATATACTTCCTATGCATATCAAGCAATGCTACACATGGCCTGTATTCAAAAATATTCTGGATGAATTGCTGATAATATGGGGTATATAGCATGGTGCTTCTTGATCATGGGTATGTTTCTCTATGGTCTTTTGAACAGCATGTCTAGTATATACCTATGAACTTAATGTAATATATAATTACCATGTCTCTTACAAATGTCCATGCTACATATAGAATATTTATGCAGACAAAAACATCAGTTTATTGAATGTATTTCCATAATGTATCTCATTTGAATGTCATTATATGGACATTAGTATATACTACTGACCACACCAAATTTTGTACTACCATAATTGTGCTACAGATATCTCTGTATTGCACATGCCCTGCATGACAACACTTACTGCACAGTGCACAATTTAGCTTTACACAGTGTCCTATTTTTCCTTTCTAAATACACCTTACTGTGTTTTATATCCTGTAAGTATCACAGATAATGGTTGTTTATGGGTACCATGTTAACTGTATTTTAATAAATAATGAAAACAACAAATAAATGTGTGTTCTTCAAGGTGCCATGAATTAAACTTAACCTCTGTATGACATAATTTTATGTATTCCCATTATTTCCTTATTCAGTTGTATGTTTACTTATTAATTTCAGTTTGCTAACCATGTAAATGGGTGGCTGACAGACCCTTTTGAGTCACAACCTGAGCTCCACGGTGAAAGACATACACAGAAAATTGTAAATAGAATAAAGACTTATTGGCAAAATGCAGAAGTGGAATTCAAGCAAGATGATAGTTGAAAAAATATAAGAAATGGAAATGAGGTCAAACTATAACTTTACAGGCTAGAAAGGCATTATTGCTCACACCTGAAATATTTGTATGTACGTACATGTATGTAAAATGTATAAATATAAATAAGCTGTTTAATACAGTGCCTATGTTACTTATAGAGGGGGTGTCTCCATTTTTATTTTTTTTATTTTTATGTGCAATGTTGTTCTTTAAACTAATGTGTGTATTACAGACGTCATGCATTGTTGCGATTCATCAGCAGATTTTCTCTTAACAACAAAATATCATGTTTGGTGTCAGTCACAATTTATACTGTTTCACTGTAAAACTGTGACCACAACTCTGATCTGTGATATATAACAATAAGTATTCTATTTTTTTGCTTATTTTTACTAGATATTGTTTATTCTAGCCATTTATAGCACTTTTTATTGTCTGCTGCTTAGTTTTTACTGTATTTTATTGCTATAAACTAATCTGCGTGGTTGTACTAAAATTGTCTGTCCAGGGCCTGTTAAATCACATTTGTTACTGTCACACTGTTTGTAAAGTTTTTTAGCTAGTTTCACTGTGTGAAAGGTATTAACTGGAAATTTTCTCGATTTGTTAAGCATCTGTTCTGATTTCCTACCAAGTAGTGTATCATATAACTGATTTGTTTGCAGTTAAAGGCATTCTCTGGAGACTCCTTGCACCTTTATCTGTTTAAAACTTTAGTGTCTCGCTGCTGTTTTTCTGCTGTGATAAACATTTCTGTAGTGTTTTCTGCCTAAAATAGTGTAGCTAGTAGCTGTAGCACAGCCCAGTTCAGGTTTGCTGCCTCTGGGGCCTGGTTGCAGTGTTTGTTTGTTCTGAGCACATGTTCCAGGCCATCTTGGCTTAGCAGAAGCCTTTCTTCATTTTAGGAGAGTAATTTTTGTTGATTGGCTACTGGCTGGTAAAGGTTGGCTGGTCTAGGGCTTGGAGTAAGCACTCCTTGGTTCTTTTGAGCTTTTCTAAGTTATTTCAGGTTGTACCTTCTGGTATTTAAACCCTACCTTTGAGAGGATTTCTGTCTATACACACTGAGCTCAGTAGAGGAGAGGCACTGACCCCAACTCTGATCTGTGATATATAACATCAATTATCCTATTTTTTTTTTGCTTATTTTTACTAGTTATTGCTTAGTCCAGTCATTTATAGTACTTTTCGTTGTCTGCTGCATACTTTTACTGTATTTTATTGCTATAAACTAATCTGCACAGTTATACTAAAACTGTCTGCCCAGGGCCTGTTAAATCACATTTGTTACTGTCACACTGTTTGTAAAGCTTTTTTAGCTAGTTTCACTGTGTGAAAGGTATTAACTAGAAATTTTCTCCATTTAAGCATATATTTGTTTGTTTTGAGTTCCTGCCAAGGAGTGTATCATATAACTGATTTGTTTGCAGTTAAAAGCATTCTCTAGAGTCTCCTTGGTCCTTTATATTTAAAACTTTCATTTAGTGGCTCAATGCTGTTTTTCTGCTGTGATAAACATTTCTGTAGTGTTTTCTGCATAAAATAGTGTAGCTAGTAGCTGTAGCATAGTTTCTCTTGGTGTCTTGTTCTTATACTTGGTGGCTTTACAGTGCCCGCCCCTACTGTAAATCTGATCTGGGACACTCCTCCCAGTCTAGTGTCATTAGCTCATTCTACCTAATACAGAGAAAACATTTGATAAGGCCAACCCCCTTAGTCTCTTAACCTTGAATTATCTTCTGTTCCTCCTTTCTCCCTTTCCACTTTACTTAAAAAGCTTTATTCAGCTGTTTGCTGCTTTTACAGTATGTGTGTTTCCTCCTCCAACAACTCTATTACTTCATCTTGGTTTTTCTGCTACTTGTTCTCTAAAGTGTTAGATTGCATATTCTCTGCTGCATTTATTACTGCTGTTTTTAGTCTCTTTAAATTTTAAGTGCTATTTAAGCTCAATGGATCCAGTTTTGGTGTCCTGCAGACTACAAGAGCAACAGGAAGGAGGAGATACTCTTAAGTGCCTCCATTTTGATTTTTTTTCATAATTTACTGCTCTCTGCACTTGTTTTTGTCATTTTTAATTAATCTGCATTTATTTAAACTGCATTTGCCTTAATATTGCTACACACTCGTGTACTAGCTTGCACTGCATTTAAAGTGTTTTTTCTACTGTTCTAACTGCTTTTCTGCAAAAAAAAAAGTTTTAAGCTTGTTTCCCACATTTCCTGTAACTAGTCTAGTCCAGATACAGATTTGCTGTATCCAGGACTATTTTGTAAGTTTCTGAGCCCCCCAAGCCTTACTGTGTTGGAGGGAAGCCTTCTAGCTTATCAGAGGGAGTGGTAATTACTAGGTAGCCTATCTACCGCAAGAGGAGTGGTTTCTGGTCTAGAAATTGTAGTTTATTGGCCCTTTGGGCATTCTTCCATCCCTTTCAACTTTCTGGTTTTAAAGACCATGTTTGTGCACTGCGCGATCAGCTGAGGTAAACTGTTACTGGTGCCAGAACGTCTGCTCTTCAATTTTTCCCTTAGAACATGCTTGTTCTTTTACTTCTTGCACTTCAATTAGCTTAATCAGCTAGCACTTTAACAGGCTTTTGTAGCATTTATTGTAGCACACTTAGGTGCTATCAGCACTAGCTGTTCCTACGCAGTAACAGCACCAGTACTTATTAGTTATGACCACCCCTCCTGGTATGATTGTAGAGCAATTTCCTGTGCTTTCTCCTGCTAACCTGGTGCACTTGGGCATTCTGAGACAGTGTGGCAACTGTATAATGTACACAGACAACTCTGTCCTCTTACCTCCCAACACTCATACATGTGACAGATGCACTTATATCACCAAACTGGAAGCAGTGCACGCTTCAACCAAGACTGGACTAGCTGGTCAAGAGGAGAAAGTCAACAACTGCAACTCACTACATAGAACACACAGCTTTCCAAAACACCAACAATCACAACCCACACATAGAAACACAAACCATACACCCACATTCACAGAGGTTCTCAATAAAAAAATACCCAAACAACAGAGACCTCCAAGACAGAAATGCACTTGACCACCACAACACAACACCAACCCCAGAACACATATCTCACCATCACAGTGTGCCCCTCAACCTAAGCCCTTGAGGCAAAATACTTTGCCCAATATACTAATCATAGGAGACTCAATTGTGAGGCACACTGATGTCCCACTCACTAGGTTGAACAAAGAGAAGGTGACAGTAGTTATCTATCAGGTGCCGGAATCAGCCACCTAACACATGCAGTCAGGTCACTCCACAAGTACAAATATGACTCAGTCATTGTCCATGTGGGTGCGAATGACCTGAGACATACCTTCCTGGACTACATGAAAAGAGATGTGATGGAACTCTTGGATTATGTGGCCCAGGCAGGTATGACCCTAGCCCTGAGCAGTATTCTACTGTTACCCAGAACTATACCACAGTATGAGCAGAAAATGATTGACTTCAATGATTGGCTAAGTTTCTGGTGTCATTCTAAGGGGATCCAGTCCCTGTTTGCCTGGGATGACATGATCGACAGACCGATGCTTTGCCAGAGATGGCCTGCATCTGTCACTCCTGAGATTCCAGGTACTGGCTAAGGCTCTTGCTATCCGTATAGTGCCTTTTTTAGGCAGTGTTCCAAAGACCAAAATTCCACCATAACAGCTACAAAAAAATGCAATCCAATGGTCATGCTGCTCAATGCTAGAAGTCTAAATCTCAAGATGCACTCACTCGACACTCTCCTCAAAATGGAGAACATTGACATCTGTGTTATAACGGAGACCTGGTTTAAAGAGGCAGAAAGCACCCCTGCGCTCCCAGACTACAACTCATTCCATACCTTTCGGCCCAGAATATGTCCGGAAGCCCCAAAGGTCGTGGTGTCTCCATATTCTTAAAGGATACACACACCTCTAGACTGGTAGCCCAGCATAATGCATCTGAGATACTTCAAGTACAAGTAACACTGGGTAAGATGGAGCTACGAGTCATAGCCTGCTACAGAACCCCAAACATGTCCCTAGACTCTCACTCCAAGTTCCTAAGCACCCTGGAATCTGTTTCAATCCAATGCACTCATACTGGGTGACTTCAACTACCCTTCCATCAACTGGAAAAACTATTCAAGTACCAATGTACAGGCCCAATGTTTTCTGGAATTTATCATTTCCAATGCCCTGGACCAGCTCATTCTGACTCCCACTAGAGGAAGCAACATCCTTGACCTGGTTATCACCAACATGGGAGACCATTGCTCCATATCTATAGTCAATTCCTCCCTGGTTAAATCTGACCACAAACTGATCACCATGGAAATCTCCATCTCACCTACACCCCCCCCCCCTACTAAGGTGACCACCCTAAAAACCTTCTCTAAAGCCGACTTTGGGCTCCTAAAAACAGAGGTGGCTAACTTCTTGGCACCCATGCCAATAGAAAATAGCTGCATGACTGCCGAATCATACACCAATGCTCTGTATGAGCATGTACACAAATGCATGGACCTTGCCATACCAAATAGAACTAAGACACAGTCCTCCAAAAAAGGAAGCCAATCTGGTGGTCCCCAGCCATCAATAAACTCTACAACAGAAGGAAGAAACTGTTGCAGAAAACAATGAAGTCACAAGACTGGAAAACCTCCCTTATTCTCAACAAAAAGCTGAGATCTCTTATCAAATCCTCTAAAGTCAGCTATGAAGGCTTTATTGCAACTTACTCCAAAAACAGTCACAAAGCCTTCTATAGCTATATCAAAAACCTCCAAAGCAACATATTTGCTCTGATTTATTGCACAATGGCACCTCCTGTACTGAGCCAACAGATATAGCCAACATATTGGCCAACAGATTCAGTGCCAACTTTACGCCTTTCCCTCCTCCAAGGGCCCTATCACAATACCAGAAGAAAGCCTGGTACCCACCATTTCTGTGACACAGGTAAAAACTGCATTTCCCAAAGGCAAGAATACAGTGTCCATGGGACTTGATAATATCCCTGGCTGCATCCTACATGAGCTACAAAACGAACTTACACCACATATGTGTGCCCTGTTCAATCATAGCCTTACCTCAGGCTATGTTCTCCATAAAGGGAGAGCAACTACAGACTCTGGGAACTATTGCCCCATTAGCCTGATGAGTCTGGTATGCAAAGCTATGGAGTGCATCATCATGGACCTGCTTAACAAAGATATAGGCAATCTCCAAACTCTTGACCCCACACAGTTTGGCTTTGTCAATGGGAGATCCTGCCTGCTGAACCTGGTTGACTTCTTTGAGGCAGTCATCAAGGCTGTGGATGAGGGTAAGACAGTGCATACAGCCTACCTCGACCTGGCCAAGGCCTTTGATACCATTCCCCACTCAGGTATCACTGATAAACTCACCAAACTAGGCATCAATCCTTACATCACTAGGTGGGTTGCAAATTGGCTCACAGACAGGACCCACAGAGTTAAAGCTGCAGATTCCAAGTCAGACTGTCGACCAGTCACAAGTGGAGTCCCACAGGGCTTGGTCCTGGGCCCTCTCCTGTTTGGCATCTGCTTCTCAGAAGTCCAGGCCAACACAGAAGGACTCTGGCTGACCAAGTTCACTGGTGACTGCAAGATAGGAGTTATTATCAACTCCCCAAGTGATGTATACAGCCTACAAAATGGCATCTGTGAGACCAATGACTGGTGTCGGAACCATGGCCTGAAGCTTAATGCCAAAAAATGCATTATCATTCCCTTTGGAAAATATTCAGTTCCCATGAATTACCACATTAATGGGACCCCATTGAACTCTGAGGGGGCCATAAGAGATCTGGGCACCCAGGTTGACAGCCACTTCACCTTCCACCACCACATTGACACTGTGGTCAGAAGTTCTTCTACTTGGCACATCTAATAACCAAAGGTTTTGCATCCAGGAAGAAAGAGGTCATCATCCCTCATTAGACCAATCATTGAATATAACACCCCATTTGGCATGTACCTGACCAGACACCTACAACAGCTGGAGAGGCCACAAAAGTACCTCACAAAAAGGATCCTAGGCCTTAAACACGTGTCCTACAGGGACAGACGCAAGAAACTTCAGCTATTCCCAGTCTCTTCTCGTCTACTTAGAGGTGATCTCTGCTTGACTTACAAAGCCATGATTGACCCATCCCTACTTGAAATGCTGCACCTAAAGAAATCCCAATTCCCCCTATGCCACACATTCCAGAGATCACAACCTCATTACCACAATTAACAGAACATGCTGGAGGGACAGGTTCATCTCCCAAAGACTCTGCTCTACATAACTACTGGAACTTTCTGTGCTGGTCTGGTAACTTGGCTGACCTCTGAGTCTAACTTCATAGAGTACACTACTTTTAGTTTGCCTACAAAAATATCAGCATACTCAGAAAAAATAGTTTGGGCACAATTTGAGCAGTTGACATGCAGGGTTACATGGTGAACTTCTTTATTAAGTGAAAGCAGTGCCATTTTCAAACTGTCTCTGAGGCCTAATAATGACTGGACATGTTTCTTGACTACAACAAATTACAAGTCATTGCTGCTCCCAGCAGAGTAACACGAAAGCACTACTGAGCCTTCAGTTTGAATCTCTTCACCACCATAAGCAATAAGCTTCACACAGTTTGTCAAATCAAACTGTTCTGCAGCTTTTACTCTAGCAAATGTTTCTGCTGACATAACACTGCAGTTTGAGCCAGTATCTGCTTTGATCTCTACTGGACTCCCATTAATCCAAACAGTACAAAAGTTCTCATTCTTTGCCCACAAATCTGCTGCATTGACTGTTTCACTAAGCACATACATACCATCAACATAAAAAAGTATGGTTGCACCTTTCTAATTGATTGACTTGCCTCTTGGAATGCCCTCTTTTAATAAAATAATGTGTCTTATTTGATTTACAAAGCCTTTTGAAATGATTACACTTATTGCATGAATGACACCACTGACCAAAAGCTAAGCACTTTTCTCTTTTGGGTTTGTGATTTCCACCACAATTATGACAGTTGACTATGAAGCTAGGTGGGGGCACATGTTTTGATTTTGCTAACTCACTCTTATGCTTCACTGAGCATGCTCTGGAATTTGCTGGAAAGAGGCAAGACTCAGGGCTTCCCTGGGACTGTTACAGGGCCTGCAGTAGTTGCCATGTGCTTGGCCCTGTTTCTTTTAACCATGTACTGCATACTATCAACATGAGCTTTGTCACTGTGCCTTCTACAGCTATTCTTATTTGTAAGAATACTTGTGTGCTTTTCTGTAAGCTCATATATTTGACAAATCTCAATGGCCTTATTTAAAGTTAAATCACTGTCTCAAAACAAAATCTTTCTGTGTCATTATTACCACATACAAGCCTGTCTTTTATCAACTGATTTCTCATATCAAATCTGCACGTTTTAGCCTTATTTCTCAAGTCAGTTATATATGTACTGCAAAAGTTTTACCAGGCTTTTGATCCCTTGTGTAAAATAAGTGCCTTTCCATTGCAATATTCATTTGGGGATTACACATTTCTCTAAATTTACATTTTAAGCACTCTGGGTCTTCCTTTATTTCAACTGGTACCACTATATGGTGGTCTTCCCCCTCCCCTGAAAACATGGCAGGTACAGACACAAATGAACACTCTCTTTCAATGGCCTCTGAACCAGCTAAATTAAGAAGAATAAATGCCTTTCTATGTGTCTTTTTGTAAAAAGCAGCCTGTATGAAAATATATTCCTGCTCAAACACTCTCCAATTTTGTGCAATATTGTTATCAACTACAGGTGGTGTGGGTCTACAAAATCCTTCTGCCATGCTCACAGATTATAGTAAGACACAATGCAAAATGGCCCTTGTAATTATTTATGAACATTCACACACACTAGGTAGTTGTAATAATATTCAAATGTACAACAAGCTCTTCAAAATACTATACTCTATGAAATATGCTTTAAAATAACAGCACTTTGCAAAATATTCTTTGAAAATATGTGCACTGTAATATTGCACACATTTGCAAACCCTTTGCACACTTTGGATATTTTGAATAGCTTTAGTTAATATGAAAAAGTAGTACATAGCAAAAAAATACAGTAATTTTCCCTTTTTTATACATTTTATCCAATTTGGATATCGTTTCAAACATGTTTGTAATTATTTTGAATATTTTTTATCAATATATCGCAGTTTCGGACATTTTGTTTAATAAATTCATTTTGAGCATTCTGAATGCTTTGATTTATATTTATAGCAAACAAAATTATTTAAACAAGTTTTAGCACCTGGAATTTGTTTCTGACATGTTTTGTGAGTCGTGTGTGCAGTAGGGATGATCCACTCCTATATATTCCTCCAACTTTAGCTGGTTGCCTCATGGATGTAACTCTGAATCCCATTCTGACACCATGTCGCTCTTATGTGCATTAAGAAGACGTTGAGGCTTGGGTGTTTGTTTAAGTAGTTTATTGTATACAAATACATCAAGATGGATGGCATATGGCAGGAACATTAAACTTAAACTATCTAACTAACTGACTGACTACATACTTGCATGCTCACACTCTGGCTGCTCACTCAAAATGGCACAGTTGCTTGCACATGCTCAGTACTTATATATGTATATATGCTGAGTCACTGTAAAGCTTTTTAAACATATATCACACAATGATCTACACATATGACTCAAAGATAACTGGTTACTTCCCAAGAAATGCCCTCTACCATTTATCCCCAGCTGTTACTAAAGAACGAGTCCTCACTGCACACTCCAGAGCTAAACACACTACAGTAATGGGCCCTGATAACATCCAGGGTGCCTCCTAAATAGTTTGAAACGTGGCCTGTCAGGCCCACTAGAATCTATATTCAGCCACAGCCTCCAGACAGGCTTCATCCCTAGTGAACAGACAAGTGCAACAGTCATCCCTCCACATAAAGTTGGACCATCAACAGACCCAGAGAACTATAAACCCATAAGTTGGATTAGTCTTATATGCAAGGCCATGGAAAGAAATATCATGGATCTAATAAAGACATAGGAAATCTTCAAATACTGGATCCATCCCAGTTTGGTTTCAAGGGTAGGTCACACCTATTAAACCCGATGGACTACTTTGAGAAGGCACTTGAGCCATGGATGATGGGCAAAATAGTGCATACTGCCTACCTCAACATGGCAAAGGCATTTGACACAATACGTCATGTGGGTATTATAGACAAACCTACAAATTTAGACATAAATCCCTATGTAACCCAAAGGATAGTCAAATGGCTCATAGATAGGACACATGATGTTAGGGTGGGGGAATCCACCTCCACGAAGAGGCCTGTTACTAGTTGTGTTCCACAGCGCTTAGAACTGGGACCTCTCCTTTTTGGAATATACTTCTCTGAAGTCATAGCAAGTCATAGCAAATATAGATGGTCTTTGGATGACCACATTTTCTAATGACTGCAAGCCGAGTGCAATGACTGATTCATCCAAAGATGTAGATACCTTGAAGAAGGTCTGAGAGCCAAATAATTGGTGCCAGAACCATGGCCCAAAACTCAATGCAAAAAAAAAATGCATATTTATACCCTTTGGGAAGATAACCATCCCTATAAATTACAACATTGATAACACTCTCCTAAGAGTAGACCCAGTGGTAAGGAACCTGAGAACTCATGTTGACAGTAACCTGAAATTTGATCGCCATGTGTCCACAGTGGTGAGAAAATACTTCTATGTGGTACAAGTTATAAGTTATGGCATGCCATCCGGATCTAAGGAGATCATAGTCTCACTATACTCAGCCCTCAAATGGAACCTGTGTGTCTGCTGTACAATGCAGTATTTGGCATGTACCTGACCAGGCATTTGCAACAACTATAGTGGCCACAGAGATTCTTCATTAAAATAATACAGGATGTAAATAACATGTCCTATGTGGACCACCTCAAAGCCTTGTCCCTGTACTCAGTCTCCTACAGACTACTAAGAAGTATGCCTAACCTACAAGACATTCTCTGATCCAGCCCTGATGGATATGCTACACCTTCACAAAACAAACAGTACAAGAATTATCCAATCTAAGGATCTAAACCTCGTCTGTGACATAAACAAAACATGTTGAAGGAACAGGTGTGTGTTTCAGAGATTACCCCTTCTCTGGAACAGATTCCCCATTTATGTGAAACAAAGCTGTTCTCTAAGCCTATTCAAATGACTTTTGGACCAATGGATGGGAAATCATAAATTCACTCCCACTTGTCACCTGTGACTTTTATGAACAGCAACAGCCTGTAGATACTCCAAGGCACAGGCATACACCAAAGTCATTCTAGTCCTTGGGCACTGATAATTAAGTAAATTGGGGCATGAATGGCTAGGCTTAAAAAGGCTCTAAGGCCTTTAGCCTGTTAACATCCTATGAGGATTTCTTCTAGTGAGTTGCAAATACATGAAATTGCTTTCCTCAGAAATATGCGAAACAAGAACATGTTGGAATCCAGGAATACATATAATAACCAAAAACGGGTCTCCTTCATGTTGACGAAGGCCGACAATATCGAAGCTGATATTGTCAGCACAAGATTAGCGAAAGCAAAAAACATTGAACGTTTAAACAGAAATCACCGTAAGGGGAGATTTTTATTTAATTCAATGTAGTGCGGTCTCGGAGTTGGTATATTTAAGTAGGGGGGTGTGGGGGGTGCATTTGCAAAGGTAAGTTTTTATTTATTTTTCTTTTTAAGCTTTTTTTTATCTTTCGATGTTTCAGAATTCAATGATATGGTGTCGACCATATCAGATTCGATATTCTGAAACTTCGATAAGATAATATAGACGCCCAAAAACAGCTATAGTGGAATGTAAGAAAAGGTAGGATACTGAATAGCAATGAGCTTCTCTTGGGTACGACAGTGATGTATACATAGTATTTTATATAGCATATATCATATATACAGAAGTAGGTTAATAATAAAAAAGACAACTGGGTACACAAGTCCCAGGATAAAAAAGTGCCAAATCCTCATATGCGCACTGGTTCCAGGACTGGAAAAAAAATGACAGTACTGAATCTTCAAGACACAGAAACTTTCCTACAATTGGGTTAGGCCAGGCTCACCCCCCACCCCATTGTAGAAGGAAGTAGTAGTCCAGAAAAACTGTTAGCCCAGAAAAGAGCCATAAAGATGATAGAGTGGACTACCGAGAATAAGAAAGAAATTATGTATTGTTACTATTACAGAAGAAGCCCAGATTTTCCAGATAGAAGATATTCAAAAAGATTAAGAGAGAAATTAGAGGAAAGAAAAATACTTGCACAAGAAAAACTGTCAGAAGTTTCAAATGTAAATTTGTGTTCATTAATACAACAGATCTATGAAAAAGCATTATATTGACAAAGAAACTTTAGGCTGTGTGGAAAAGGAGGAACCAAGGAAGTGCAAAAAATATAAAGAACAAAACCTAGAGTTTTGAAAGGCATACAAAATAAATGTGGACATGGGAAAGAAAGAGAGGTCTCATATGCTGCAATATTTATTGCAAAGAAGAAAGCCAAAATAATCAATACAAAAAAGCAGCTCCAAAGATATTTGAAGAGAAATACAGACAAAGGCATCCAGATATGGAAACTTTCACAATATAAAAACATAAGATCACAAAGGCACAATGTAAAACAAAACATTAGTAAATTGGAAGTTAAACAAATAGAAGCTGAAGTTATGTAATACCTGCAAAGTGAAGGGTTTAGTGTAGAAAGTCTAACACAGACTATGTCACAGCATGATGGAACAAGGAGTCCCCAAAATAAGGAGAAACAGGAAGAGTGAAGACGTGAAGAAGAAATGTACATGGGAATGAAAAAGAAATTTAATATGGTGCAATATTTATGCAAAGGAGAAAGTAAAACAAATCAATACAAAAAAGCAGCACCAAAGAAATTTGCAGAGAAATACACACAAAAGCATCCGGATGTGGAAAATTTCACAACATAAAACAATAAGAAAATAAAGGGGGAAAGTAAAAAAAGAGGTTTAATAATGGGGGAAGTTAAAGAAATAGAAACTGAAGTTATGGATTACCTATGAAGTGAAGGATTTAGTGTAGAAAATCTTACTGTGGTAACGTCACAGGATGGTGTAACAATGAGTCCCCAAATTAAGGAGAAACGTATGGAACAGAAAGCATCTGATCACTTGCCACATGAAGATTCTCTGGAGCCTTCAGCAGGAAATGAAGTTCAGTTGGAGTTGCACAGCAAAGGAGGAGCAAGAAAAACTAGCAACTCTGATGCAGTCAATGTTGTGTAGTGATAGACGAGTGAATTGCCATATGAAAGAGCAACAGGATGCAGCTGAAGAGAATATGTCACAGGAAGATATTCAGGAACTTTCCATAGAAAATGTGCCCTCAGTTTAAAAGAAAATGATCTAAGGCAAGAATTGTTTGATTTAATAGAGATGGACAGACATATTAAGATCAATGAAAGAAAGATTACAGAAAGTCAAAAAGACCCAAAATGTTAGAAGCCTGATAAAATAAATGAACACAGTAAGCAAGACTATTAACATAAATGCATGTGATTTAACAGAAGTAAATAGGCTATGTTAATGTGCAGCTGAATTAATAACAGATAAGTCTTACCACAAAAATAAAGGGCAATAAGGGAAAGGAAGTGAAGACATCAAATGCCATCATGGAAGTATCGAATAGAGAAAACCATAAAGCAGTTAAGAAAAGAAGTATCACTGTTGGAAGAGTACATAAGACAGAACAGATCATTATTGCAAATAACTAAAGATATCAGCACCAGCAGAAAAAAAATTAGAAGATATGCTGATAAATATAAAGGAAAAGTATAAAATAAGCAATTCATTGGTGACCCGAAACGTTCTACAGAGAATTGGGAAACACGCCAAAAGGAATAGAAATCTTGGAGTCTGTATGTTACTGGTTGTGTGCTTCCCAGGTAATGGAGGGGTAGTTGAAATCACCAATGAGTATGGTATTAGGCTGAATTTTAAGTGATTCTAGGAAATTTAGGTGTGATGTATGGGCTTCCTGGTTCACTGTGGGGGACCTGTAGCTAGCAAGAATATGGTAATGGATTTTCCTTATGGCTAATAGGACATGGAGTAGCTCAAGCAGGTCATATTGTTTGACCAGTCTTGAGGTCTCCTTATCCTTTATGTACATGGATACAGCTCCACCTTTTGCCCTTTTTGTGCAGTGGGGGAGCACTGCAGGGATGTTTTTTACATGACTTTGAACCATGCTTCAGTAACTGCACAGATGATGGCATTCTCCAGGATGAGGAATGCTTCCAGGGAGTTTAGTTTCTTGTTGAGATCCTAGCATTGAGCAGTAATACCTTTAGTTTTCCTGAGTAGATTTTGTTGTGTTAGAAGGTTTGTCTGTGGTATTGCCTAGAAAAGACACTATAGGGGTGGATAATGTTTCTGCCAATATTGAAAGCCTAGTGGTGACAGTTGAAGACTGGCCCTGGCAAAGCAGCATTGCTTGTCAGTCACATCCTTTCAGGCTGACAAATTTGGACCCCTTTGGAAGGACCCCAGTAGCTATGCCAGTTATTAAAGTCAGTCATTTTCTGTTGGTATCGTGGTATCATCCATGGAGATGGAGAATGCCACTCACTGTTAGGCTCATAACTGCCTGTGTCAAATATTCTGAGAGCACAATTATGTCTCTGTTCATATAGTTTGGGGAGGTACATCTCAGGTCATTTACGTCCACATAGACTATGATTGAATCATACTGGTACTTGAGGTTTGGTGATCTAAGTGCTTGCATGATGTGATGAATCTTGGTCCCTGACAGGCAACTAACTGTAACCATCTCCTTATCCAGCTTGGTGAGGGGGACATTGGTGTGTCTCACAGTGGAGTCTCTTATGACCAAAATATTGGGTTGTGTGGTGTTACACCTCATGGGCTTGAAACTAAGACACAATGAGATGTGGTTTTATGTGTTGTGGTGGAAGTTGTTTTGTATGTGCGCATGCAGTGTTTCTGAGTACTGTGTTTGAGAGGCCTTTGTGGTTTGAGTAAGTTACATGTGAGCACCTCATCATATGTAGGTCTATGCATCTGGTCCTTTGTAAGTGCAGTGAGTGTTGTGTGTGTGTCACTGACAACCTGTTTAGAGTTCCTTAGCATCTCTCTCACTCTTTATATATTTATATATATATATATATATATATATATATATATATATATATATATATATATATATATATATACACACACACACACACATAGACAGACAGACACACACACACATACATACATATACATACATACATAGACAGACAGACACACACATATACATACATAGACAGACAAACGCACACACACACACACACACACACCCCTAGCATGAAGTCTGATGATGATGGCTGTGAAGTGGGTGTAGTTATCAAGTCCCATTCTGATATTCAAAACCATCAGCAAGGAACACTCCAAACAAATGGTTTGTGTATTAATCATGGGCTTACCTTCAATGCCTTGAAATGCAGCATAGTTTATGTTGGTAAAGCTTGTATCTGTACCATTTACCATTCTGGGATAGTCACCAGGTACTTGGGTCTCTATATTTGACCACCATGCCTCTGTGGTTGGTGTAAAATCCTTCTACCTTACACAGCTTAACCTTTGAGGTATCTCCTCAAGTTCCAAAGAAGATATACCCTTACTGTATTCATCTTTTATTAGGCCCATCATTGAAAACAATCCCGCCTCCAATTGGCACATACTTCACAAAGTACTGAAAGTGACTCAAAATACTTCAGTGTTTCCTCAACAAAAAATATTTCAGGTCTCAGTAACTCTAACTACTCTGATAGACTGAAAGACCTGTCTGTCTGCAAAGTATCCTACACATTCCTGAGGGGTCATGTCCACTAAAGTTCCCATGCTATGAATGACCCAACACTCTAAGATCACCATCACCACAATAAAACCAGTTGTAAACCTGCATTATCACATCAACAATACCAGGCATCATTACAAGTACCTTACCTGATGCATTCCACATTTGTGAAATAGGTTGACTTTACATCTCAAACACAGTACTTTTGTTGCAACCTTTATAACCAGTTTGGATAACTATAAGAATTCAGGACAAAACCAATAAAAACAGCAAATCCATTTTTTTTTTTGAAAAATTGGTTTTCTCTCCCAAAAGAAAAGTAAATAGTCTTTTCTTTCATTCTTTTGTGGCTGAAATGAGAATGTCATTTTTTTTCTGACCTTATTCTGTCTACCAGCAGGGAAAACTACTAATGGGAGTCTGGGTATGTTATGTACTGCCTAACATACA